>NC_056732.1:1212797351-1212882351 GCF_019279795.1 Protopterus annectens | reverse complement strand
GCAGATTTTAGACATTTGGATCCAAGCATCAGGCTTCTCCCCCTACCCATAATTCACATCTGCCAGCTCAATACCTCAGATCTCATTTCATTCTCGAACACTTCAGATGTGGTCTTTGGCTCAGGGCTAGTTTTCTACATTTTTGCTGAGATAAGTTACTATTTTTATTGGTTAGAGTTGCAGGTATTGATAATTTTTGTCAATTAATTACATCCCACACATCATAGCTCTTTCTTCCCCTTTTGAAGGACTTTTTCTACTCCCCTTCCCACTTTGTGTTGATAGAGATAGGATGCAGAGATAAAGTGATGTAATTGAGTAGGCATTTAGCAGGAGTCACAGGATGGGCTTTTAGTTATTGTGGAATACTGGCTAAGAGAAAGTGCTTTTGATTTAAGTTGGGATGACAAGTAAAAGGAGCAGTGATCACTGCAGTGAAGTTTAGTTTTAGGTGGCTGTAAAGAAGGTGTAGTATGGCTATGATTTCTGAGATTGTAGTAGAGTGATTGTCTTGTTAGTTTAACTGCCAAGGGGGGCTATTTACTTGTTTAGGAATTTCAAAATGTGTTAGCCTAATTGTAGGTCTGTTCTTTAAACTTGTAAAGTGTAGCAAAAATTATTAAGCTACATTTCACAACTGTTGTGTAGCTCTGTTAAGTTACACAGTGCTTCCTTGTATTCTGAGCATAGGAAGACATTTGTGAACATTGGATGGCTTGATATAGTGTGCATCAAAATAAAGTGCCAGCACCCAAGATGAGCTGAAATGAATAAATTTATTATAGAAACAAGTGAACTAGACTGGTTTCAGCATATAGCTTTCTTCAGTAGTATAAAAGGAAACCCTGGCAGGAGCCAGTAATTTATACACAAGTTTCAATAAAGAATATGACATAATTTCCTGTATTAGGAAAAAATTAAATACTTACCATAAATCCATACAAAATAATTGTTAACAAAAGATGAAGTATAATTAATCAGAACCTAATTGATGATGGTGTCTAATAGCACAAACAAGCTGAAAATGAAGTGCAAATAAATATGATTAATAAAATAGAAAACTTACAATTTATCATTTAGTCCTGGGAAAAAAGCCCCCCCAATTTAATAATCCATTTTCTTTCCTTGTTATTGAGTATGTCATGCCAACCTGTTTTGAATGACCGATTGCCAATAATATGATCAATAATAATAAATGAGAATTTGGCTGTAGGATGGTTAATAGTATGTCTGTACAAAGCATTTGTAATGCGTGCATTTCTAATATCCCCTAAATGTTCCGACACTCTAATCCTGAACTGTCTGGAAGTCTGACCCATACAGATGGCTTGGCAAGTACATGTAGTTTGATATAGCTCTGCAGAATGCCCCAATTCATGAACAGTATGCAAGACAAACCCCCTGATTCACGAATCCTCCGTGTAAGACCTAAATAAGTCTTACTCGGAGGCTGCAGTTGAAGGGTATGACGTCAGCATGCCATGAATATTCATGAGGGCACACTGACTCTACCCCAAGTCTAACACAGACTGTGCAGGCAAGCAGGGGGTGTGTCCGACTGCCGAGCAGTCTAAAGGTCCATGCCCCTGCAAGTGTGTGAAATGCAAAATGTCAACACACAAGAGCGAGTACGCTCAAATGTCCATGTACCCAACACCACACTCCCTGACATTGTAAACCCCCAGCACAGTTATAAAAAGTAAAACATTATTTTTTTTTCTAATTCCCGAAATAGCTGCCCGTATTTGCGTGTGTGTGTGCGGGTGTGCCCATTGCTTAGCTGCAGTTAACAATCTCGACATGGAAGACCATAATAAGGAATGAGTACGCAAATTGCACCAAATAGTAATAGGGTAGTGGTAGAGTGTTCGTACAAAGAGGAGGCGTTCACAGTTCAAGTCCCACCACTCCCCTTCCTATTTTATGTTCAAAATGAGTATATGAAATAATTCCTGATATATATGATTAAACTTTTACTAAAAAGCATTGAAATGGCCTATGTATCAGTGAACAAAATGTATATTTATAAAGGAACCTGACATATAATTGTCCGCAGTTAAGCAACGCTTTACCCAGCGCAATATAATTGCCCGCAGTTAAGCAATGCTTTGCCCAGCACAATATAGTTGCCCGTAGTTAAGCAGCGCTTTACCCAGTGCAATATAGTTGCCCGTAGTTAAGCAGCACTTTACCCAGTGCAATGTAGTTGCCCATAGCTAAATAGCGCTTTAATCAGCGCAATCGGTTTGCGCAGAGGTGTGCACCGTGCCAACCAGCGCACCGTCGGGCAACGTCGAGCAACGTAGAGCAAAGTTGCTTAAACACAGCCACACCCCCTAACCTGTCTGGACAATAGTAAAATAAAAAAGCAATGACAAGGTTCGAACCCAGAACACTGTGCACCATAATCAAAGTACTGAACCACTAAGCCACGACAGCTTAGAAAGAGCATCCACTGTTAGCATATCTATACTTATAAATGGTAGATTAACCATTGCTAAGCAGGTCTGCAGTCAGTCGAGAATTTTCAAAAAAGACCAATCACAAAAAAGTGTGGGAAATGCGGCATATTTAAGCTCCATAGGTGGGAATACTCACCATAACTGATTGTAGCTCCCATCTGCAGTTAGAATGTCAGGTGCTGGAGAGGGTACTCACTTTAGAGCGCAACGCTGGGGCATCTAGGAGTCAAAATACATGGTTTGGCTCCTAGTCCATCGTCATGAGTCTCGACTCCTGCAGGGCCAGTTCCAAGGGATGGAGTATAAGGCAGAGGCTTGGAAGCGGTTGGCTCATGAACTCACCAGTGCCACAGGCGTCCCTCGGACTGGTGAGCAGGTCTGTCACCACCATGCAGACCTGAAGAGATGGAAGCAGGACCTACTGAACCAATGGATCCAGGAGGCCTGTCATATGCAAGATGCCCCACTACTAAGTAGGTAGCCATGGAATGCAGTATGTAAGACATGCTAATATAGTCTAAATAATGGATAGGTATGTCTCAATATCCCTTCATTTACTTCACAGCTGCAGGTGTCCATGCTGCAAATCAGCAAGCCTATGCAGATAGGCTGCTAAGGCTGCACCACCAGGCAGGTTAGTAATTATTCTGCATGTATTGTTATATAATATATGTGAGAGAGCATGAAAAAAGTGTTGTAGCCCAATAATAGAGCTATAAAATGCCCTGAATAAATTCTCTGCATGTACTGTTATATAACATAAGTCAGAGAGCCAGGAACAGAGTGTAGTAACCCATTAATAAAGGTAAAATAAGTCTGGAATACTATCTCTGCATGTACTGGCATAAAATAAGTGAGGGAGCCTGAAAAAGAGTGTTGTAACCTATCAATAAAGGTATAATATGTCCTGAATATGTCTTCCGTATGCACTGTAATATCAAATAAAGGAGGGAGCCTGTACAAAAGAGTGTTCAATGTAATTAATAAAGGTATAATACTTGGGGTGTGTCTGTGTCACTTACTTTGAAATGTTGTTGTACCCTTGCATTAAATAAATAGTACTGTTGTATAAATAGTACTGTTGTATTAAGTGATCCGCAGTGGTGGTGCTGCGGCAGCATTGTCGCCTCACAGTAAGATGCTGTCCGGTTCGATTCTCAGCTAGAGCATCATCTGCATGGAGACATGCGTGAATGGGTGTACCTTCATTGAAGGTTGTGCGTCAGGGCTGGTAACTCGGCATGTAAAAATCAACTACCAATCATTAGCAGACCGCTGTGGTGACCCCTAACTGGGAAAAGCCAAAAGACACAAACTGTTGTATTAAGTGCTGTCAACCCACAGTTGTGCAGTCCCATATGAAGTGGATGAAGGAAGTGCCAGTAGCTGTGAAGCATATAACATTTATTCCCTGAATAAATTATCTGCATGCACTGTTATATAATATAAGTCAGAGAGCCAGGAATAGAGTGTAATAACCCATTAATAAAGGTAAAATAAGTCTGGAATGCTATCTCTGCATGTACTGTCATATAAAATAAGTGAGCGAGCCTGAAAGAAAGTGTCGTAACCTATCAATAAAGGTATAATATGTCCTGAATAGGTCTTCTGTATGCACTGTAATATCAAATAAAGGAGAGAGCCTGTAGAAAAGAGTGTTTAATGTGAAAAATAAAGGTATAATACTTGCAGTGTGTCTGTGTCACTTACTTAGAAATGTTGTTGTACCCTTGCATTAAATAAATAGTACTGTTGTATTAATTGCTGTCAACCCACAGTTGTGCAATCCCATATAAAGTGGATGAAGGAAGTGCCAGTAGCTGTGAAGCATATAACAGTCCTCAACAGTTGTTAAATGGCTGTCATGCATAGGTAAATCTGGCGCACGAGTAGCTTGTCAAGGTGTTCCCCAGAAATGTGAGTGTGCTACATGAAATGTAGGGTTCTGTAGAAAATTAAGTGAAAATGTCACGTGAACACATCCAGATATGTAGATACATAAATAAAAAAATAAAATACAACTATGTAGCAGTAACATCTGCATCTTGGACAGTTACTATGTCAGATATAGGTCAGGTATATAATGAACTAGCCAAACACATTACACAATCTAATGCATGCTGCCTAGTGTAATAATACATGTAGGGGATATATACCTGCAGTCAATAGGAATGTAGTGTAGAGTAAAAGTACTAATAAGATGTTAATGGAGGTTTCTTTTTACACCCTACTCCATGTGCATAAACAATGCAATTCCACACCTCAATGGGTATGTCTAATCTCAAAACATTTGTAGGGACATATGTTCTATTGTTCTATAAAAATCTACATTTACTTTGATGCATGTCCCCTGTTAAAACACCACAATCTTGGTGGCCTGTTGCCACCAATCATCCCTGCATGCTGTTGTAATGTCCACTGTCATTTAATATATGCATGTTTTATGCTTGCTGTTCAACTGTTGTAACCCTGGTGTGTTGGGTTAATAGGAATATTACTGCATGCTGTTACAACTAATTTGGAATGCTGTTGTCTATGTTGTAATTAAACACATCTAATCACAGAACGTATGGGAAGGCCGGTCCGAGCGGACCCACCTGTCCCTCCTCAGCTGGCGATTGCACCTGGCACCAGCAGGTCTGGTGCCCAGCCCGGGCTACCCTCCTCCATTGGTACTGTGCCCCCCTCGGGTGTAAGCACTGCAGGGGATGGGGCTCATACACCCTGCAAGCGTGGGCAAAGAAGGGCCACCTGTCACCCTTCAAAGAGTCCGGGTTGTGGTGTGAAGGGAGATCCAGCATTTAGTCGCTGATCCCCTAGGCCAGCTCGAGGCGAGAGTGGTGTGACTCATGGGTGAGCCTGCCCCTCCTATGCAGCCCCCAGCACAGTGACCCTCGGGTCTGTGAAGGTTCAGTGGTGATTACCCATGGGTGGGGATCTCAGTCCCACTGTTACCATCTGTGGGCTCATGGGCTTGCGATTTCCAAACATCCGTCTCCGTCAATTGTGTTCACCCACCCCATGTGTCATACTCCGCCCCTGTATGCATCTTGTTTGTCTTGTCTGTTTACCTCCCCAACCTACCTCCCCAAATAAACCTACTTCCTCTACCTCACTTTCTACTCTCACCTGAAAAAAAAAAAAGGGCAATCTGTACCCACAAAAAAATTACGCCCCATACATAGCTGCCTATTTCACACACTTGTCCGCTGGACATGTAAACTGATAATTATAATTGGCAGTACAACATACTTTGCTGTCCTCACCCCTCTCCCAGAGGTGGAAGGTTTCAAATTTCACTCTAAATTTATTGCATATGCACAGCTGTTGCTGGTAAAGAAATGGGCAGCTATGGACCTTCCCTACACCCGTCCTGCACATCCCGAGCTTGTTTTCCTACTGTCTTTCCCTCTTTGTGCCCCCTTTTTCACCACTTTCCTATCTCCCCATTTTCTTTTCTTTCAAAGAAATTAGCCCGGGGGTTAGCGGGAGTAAGCACTTTTAAGCAATAGTAAGTGGGTTTAAGCAAGTGTGCTCATGTGTGCGCTTAGCTAAGCATTGCTAAGCATCGTGCAAACCCGAGCAAACCCACTTACAACTGCTTAAAAGTGCCTTAGTCACTCTATGTCAGGGCTGTTGTTCTGCTCAGCAGCAAAATAAAACACCTCTGTCAGTCTCGAACCCCAGACCTTGGACACACTAGACTGCATGAAGTACCACTAAGCCACAACAGATATACAATAACTTGGTGCTGAAATAAATATATCATGCATTACAATGAGTGACTGTAAAGGAAAAATAGGAAGGCCATAACACAAAGCTTGTTCTGTGGATCTTTACCAGCAATTCTTGTGGACTTGCATTACATGAGTGTGATGTGAAAAGCAGCCATTCAAGCAGCAAATAATGTTACAGAGGCACTTTACAACCCCCACACAGTATCATAGCAGGACAAACACTGATATATCTGATTATGGCAGAGGCCATACCTCCTAAATGTGACTACTTTTCAGGGATGTCCCTGATTGTGAAACATATTTTAGCTGTGTCCCTCTGAATCCTTCTGAAGAGTACTGACATCAGTCAGAAAGGTGGGATATTACACAATGAATACTGACAATAATAACAGTAGACACCGCTTGTACTTCATAAAAGGAGTACTAATCCATATGCACTGCTTCACTCAAGTCTACACTTACTGTCCCTATTATGTGTAAGGTGTACCTCACTTGTAACTACCTATCCCTGACTCCATGCAAAGATGTATCTGAGTGTCCCATAGGCCTGGCAGACGCACAAACACACAGACATATAAGCTATTCTGCTGTTACACACTCTGCAAATAGCTTTGGTAAGACCTCCACAAGCATACCCTTATGCAAGAGTATAACACAGAAATACCAAAGGATGTAGCCATGTATTGGTAGCAACTGCCTGTAACAATGCCATTGTACCAGTCCTAAAAACACCTGTGAGTTGCACAAAGAATAACAGTGTAACTTCTGGCTACCATCTGGATAGGTTCACAGTTGGGAACTATGCAGACAGACCACCTGTCTTGATAAACTAACAGGTACACACCAATCCTTTAAGTCCAGTAAGATAATATTCACACAATAACACATAATGCTCTCTGTATGTAAGCATCCCCCCCCACAATTAAAAGATACTTGTGTGTTTAGGGTCTACCAAGGGTGTAGGTAGGCATACTCAGTACTGGAATTGTCCAGTTGTCCTGTGAACCCTGTGCTAATGTCAACAATAAAAAACAGAAACCCTGCAGAAGTGAGTACATTAATAATGCAGTATAACAGTTCACAAACAGTTAATGTGCCAAAAGAATGCTTCTCAATAACTACATTTGTATGGCAGTTAATTATACGAGTAGAAAAGAAACAACATAGTCACATAAATGTTGTGTAAGCATTTGTAGGGGTGAGTAAAATTCTACACTGATAGCTCTGTACTGGAAGTGGCAACAGTCAGGTCTGAGTACATGTACATCACTGTCTACATCTCTAGCTTCATTTATAAGGCGTATACCAACCTTCTGACTTACACAACAGTGTCCACAGCAAACAAGCATGGGCCCCACTCTGGAAATCTGAAAAGGCTACGCCTACATACCTTAGCAATTTATAGCACTGGGTTGCTATGACAGTGAGTACTGCAATTACCTCACAGCAGGCTGTATGCATTTACCAAATGCTGGGCACCAATTGGTGCAGAGGGCATCACATGCACATGCGCAGATACCTATAAAAGCACATTGTACTTGCTATCCCCACATGCAATCATTACATTGCATGTATCAGCAAATGTAGAACTCCTGGAGAGTAGTGAAAAGTGTAGTACTTAATAAATAAATATGTAATTAAGTAACAAATATATATACTTAATTAAAAATTAAAGTTATTAATTAAGAAAAAAAACCTTAATTAATAACCAAAATTTAAACTTAAGTAAAAATCTTTACTTAATAAAAAAAAAATAAAACCATTGTCAAAGCATACACAGACGGACCTGAAAGGGACAAACAGATATGTAACAGCTTGCAGTTACCGGCAAGTAGTAGATGTTTATGAATAGTACTGTACATACTCTGAAACATGCATATGTGGCAGCAGTAGGTATGTATGCACTGATGCCATGCATAACTACTGCCATGGAGAAATTAGTGTGTAGCTGTGCGCAGTGGGACATAAATGTGACATATGTAGCTCGGCATCATATGTCAAACATCTGAACATGTTGTGTATGGTCTGTACAGTACTGCATTTAATGGCAGTTTGTGGGAGTAGTGCAAACACCTACATGAACTTGGATGTCACAGAGTAAGACATGCATGACAGTCAGATAATGTGTAGCTTAGCATTGGCAACTGCTGTACCAGGCTAGTATAGTAATATAGCATTTGCAGCTATATATACTCTTGTACTATTACTGTATGCACACGTGACAACTGTCCATGTTGTAGCAAGGCCCAACAGGTCATCCGTGAGGTGTATGGACTTACAACATTGTGGACCCTGTGTGTGTATGGCACACACATATGGCGAGATATATATGTGTCTGATATATTAGCATCTGAACATGTGCATAGAGCCAGGGACATACTACAACTGCTTGTGAAGGGTGGACATTTATATGTTGGTGCAGGTTGTTATGTGCATATTTATATGTAGGTTGTAGTGTGTGTCAAACAAAACAGCATACAGTGCTGGCATATGACATGTGGTGTTTAAACGCAATGGGTATGATTTGTTAGGTTTTTAGTCTTCCAGATAGGGGGTCCTGCTAAACATACATGGGCTGAGAATACCTTCCATGCATTCTGCACAAGACTGTGCAATATCATTATATAACTGTATCCCTCTCAACTTTTGCATAATTGATATTCCCACCATGAAAGGTGGACTGTATATGTGCCAATATGTATATCTATATGAACACCAATGGATGTTCATATGTACGCTCAAGCTCAATGTTGTACACATATTGCCATCTCCATTGTTAAAAACCCTGTACCCATGAACTACCACATAGGTGGTAGTCTACTCAACACCGAAAGTGTGATAAGAGACTATGGGACACAGGTGGACAGTAGTGTCCCTTTTGATAATCACAGTGCCACACTAGTCATGTAAACTGAGTACGGTCCACATGTCATCAGAAAAGGTGTGTCATCCATGGAAATAAAGGGCAGTGTTCCACTCTACTCATCACTCATAACACCCATCATAGAGTACAATGGCCCTGTTGGTATGTACCTCAGAAGACATCCAAAGCAACTGTAGATGCCAGACACATACCTCACAAAGAGTATTACCAGACTCAAACAGATGCCCTATGCAGACTGTCTTACAAAACCACAGCTACACTGTGTCGCATACCACCTACCCAGAGGCTACCTCTGCCTAACATATAAAGCTAGGCCAAACCCACAGGTGTTGGACATGCTCCATGTAAACAGATGAAACTCCATACAAGCTACATACTGTACTGATCTAAACCTTGTAACGTCAAAAAGCAGAACATGCTTGAGTGGTACATTATCATCTCAGACACATACCATACTCTGGAACTAACTACCTATCAATAGCAAATGAAGGTCCTCATTAGCAGTTGCCATGAATAATCATGATGATTGGATGTGAGATAGGAAACACAACCCGTGAATCACCTCTGTGGCTCTGCATGACAGGGGCACATGAACCTACATTACATGGGTGTTGAAGGGCAGGGCACCATATGGCTAGGCTTCCATAGGCCCTACGGATAATAGCCTATTAGCTACCTAGGACCCGATACACACACGCATGTACCTGTTGCATCACTTGCTATGTGAGGTGGACTGGGTGTGATGGAGAATGTGTAGGCAAATGTGTCAAAGATGTGTATATGTGTGATAGCCTAGTGGGAAACTGTGTATATCATGGTATGTAGTGTTGTAGCTCTAATCCCAGCAAAAGATACGTATGCTATTGCTAGGCAGGAAAAGCAGTATGGCATACGGTGTGATATAGTCCAATGGTGTTGACTGGAGTGTGCCATTGTAGGCTAAGGCAGTACATGTATGCTTATTGATTGTTAACACTAGTGAATACAAATCCCGTATGAACTGTAGTACTAACTGAAGCTGTAGGCCTAAACAGCACAGTATGGTTTATATCCACATTGCTTGGAAACACTGTTTTGTTTGTTACCTGTAGTGCTCACACATTACATACCTCAGGCATGAGGTTTTGAAGGTGCTGACACACAGTACTGTATGGTACACAGGTAAAACTAATCTGGGTTGCCATACCTTTGTGTCTTGTAGGTATGTCTGATGTGTGTGTGGGTATGCCTGTAACATGGCCTTGGTGGTATGTGTATCACAGGATATAAGTGCATATCTAGCAACATGTATAGTGTAGTACAGCAGTATGCCACCTATAGTGATGAATGTGCACATATGTTACTGAGGGGTTTGCTATCAACAAGTAGCTTGGTGTACTGGTAGTACTGTAACTGTACTTTACATTCATTTCAATGGATGACAAATGTCTGTATGCATTAGCTTCATATACACCCCCTGTGGCTAGGTGGTGCATTGTGTCACATACAGTGTGCCATGTACTGTTGTATAGTCTTACATACTTGTTTCACTTTGTTGCTGTGCAGAACATGGTTTCGTATATATTATGTGTCAGGCACTGTCAGGCAGTTGTGGGCTGAACAGTCATATGTGGTATTAAAAGTGTGTATCTACTGACAGCCAATAGGTTGCTATATATGGCATTTCATTGATGTCTGTACTTTAGAATGTTAAGTGTGCCACATGACTTGCTCACAATTACTGTTTTATTGTCTTCCATGGACATGTCTCACAACAGGAAACCCACATATTCCCCTGAGGAGGAGAAATTCATTGTAGATGCCCTTATACACCATCACAACCTGCTGTTCTTCAGAACCAGCCAGGACCAGCATGGGCGCACTGCACTGTGGCAGGATGTTGTCCATCGGGTGAATGATGTAGGCATGCATAACTGGACTTATGAGCAGGTACACCATCACTGCAGTGATTTAATCAGACATGTCCGGCAGCATGCCTCCGATGTCCACAGACAACAGCTTGCCACAGGTGGTGGTGCAGCAACACCCCCCCCTCACCAGAGTGGATGAGCTGCTCCTCAGCATGGTTGCTCCTGGCCAACCAGTACAACAGACCTGTGTCATCATGGAGGCTGAAGTCACCCAGCACGTTGATACAGAGCATGCAGGTAACATGGCATATCTGTAGACCACTGTCAGCTCAATTGTTAGAACATGCATTTATCAGATGTGTACTGTGTATTCAGAAGATGTGGAGCCTGGTGTCATGCAATACTGATAATTTGGGACATAATCTGTATACCTGTGACTGTCACCTCTTGTACTACTGTAAAATTGTAAACTCACAGCAGCAATGCCATAGTTGTTGACACTGACAAACTGTCTCATATCCTTGCAGGTCCCTCTGGTGTGATAGCAAGACAGCAGACCCATGCTGGTGAGTGTTCTACATTTAATATAGCATATAACATGTGCATGTCATAAGAGAGTTGTAGGCCAGATACACATGTTAAACACCTACACATAGTGCATGCTGTTTATGTTCTCTGTGGGACTATGCACACCCCAGTAACATGAGTAGCTGCCTCAAACACATGCAATACGCAGAGCATCCCAACCAATTGTGGTACACTGTAGTGGACATTGTATAGGCAGAGTCAATACAAATGCACACAACATACACCACTTTGTCATATGCAGTAAGTGTTAATATGATACACATGGCATATGTAGACACCTGCTGTAAGGTCATACTCCAGTATCCCAAATGTCATCAACACAGCACACATACTATACCTGAGGGGTAGAGGCCTATCATGGGGCAGTGAGACATGCTTCAACACACAACACAGTCATGTTAGGCAATGCTCCCTATTGAACAACTGACATACCCATGTAACAACTGGCTGTGAAATGGTTAATGTAGCCAAAGTGGTGCAGGTCAGGTACAGCAAGATAGTTGTCAGTGTGACATACATTAGTGGCCTTGAGTGACCACATGATGTTGCCTGATGATGGCTCATGGTACTACACTACAGTTACAGTAACTACAGTACAACACATAGCATTCATTCTTATACACCTGACAGTTGTGTGCATCCAGACATGGTATGTATACCTATGAGTGATGGTGCACAGGACATTGGAATGCATTTCAGACTTGCACTGCAATGTTGTGTCCATGTACACATTGTGTTCCAGGGTGAGGCCAATCATTGAACAACACACATGCATCAATGACATGTATACTGTTATCAACAAGGACTCTCTACACTCACACTGCATGCTCTTGAGCAACACACATCCTGCATGCTGAAATGTGTGATCGGACTCTTTGGCTTGTGATACTGTACTCCACCATTAACCACTAATGAATATGTTCCATATTGCTGTTGGTGTGTGTGTGTGTGTGTGTGTGTGTGTGTGTGTGTGTGTGTGTGTGTGTGTGTGTGTGTGTGTGTGTCAACTTGACTGAGTAGTGTATTTGTGTGCATGTGTGCATGTGTGCCTGTGTGCATGCGATCATGTGTTCATGTGCTCATGTGTGCATGTGTAGCATGTGTTTATGTGTGCATGTGTGCATGTATGCATGTGTTCATGTGTTCATGTGTGCATGTGTTCAGGTGTGCATGTGTCCATGTGTTCATGTGTGCATGTGTGCATGTGTGCATGTGCACATATGTGCATGTGTTCATGTGTTCATGTGTTCATGTGTTCATGTGTGCATGTATGCATGTGTGCTAACATCCTGTACAGATGGTAAAGTGTGTTTCCTGTCTCCCTCTCACAGGTGCTGAGGTATTGTTGGATGAGTGCAGCAGGGAACCTGAAGTCACTGCCACAAATAGTGGACTTGATTATACATGTGTTGTGGCACAGGCAGGTTTGACAGGGTCTGTCGTTGGTCCGCCAATTGACAGTACACAGCTTTCCACCCCATATATGTGCACATACATACTGCCAATACATTCCTCAACACCAATGGCCTTAGCTGAGGAACAGCATACAGTAGGCATTGAAAGGACAGTGTGGTATCTATGGCACATGCAACCCCACACAGCAGCCATGCCCAGACACCTGGAATGGTACCATAAGGCATATGTCCAGGGGTTCTCGTGGGAGCACTGTTGGTCGTAATGCCCCTGGCAGACGTGCCCCCACAGGTCTCACAACCTCAGGTATGTTCCGGGCTGTAATGCAGGCACAGGTATGTATGGAACGGTACACATGGCAGGGTCTAAGGGCTCAGAGGGCTCATAACACTGCTATCAATGACAGTATCCGTGACCTTGCTGGTCCAATCTGTAATTACACCGAGGTCATTGATAGACATTGGGGGGAGACACTAGATGTCCTCTGCAATGTAAGGTCCATGTTCCAGAACAGTGCAGGATGGCTGAGACGTCAATGTGGATGTATGCCAGCAACATCATCAGCTGGCAGTCATCGCGGACGACACACAAGTCTCAGCCGCTCCCTTAGGGGCAGTACCAACCCCAGCAATGTTGGGGCTGGGCTGTCGGTAGACCTTCCGAGACAACCACGTGCACATGGCTCTGGCCGGTCCCAGCAGGGACATGGGTCCAGTCAACATCCCTCTGCCTCTGACGATAGTACCCAGTCTGGCTTAGTACCCGATACTGTCTGTGTCACCCCTGCCAGGCACAGGTACTGTGTCCATGGCCGGAAACAGTGATCTGTACAGCTTGGCAGGTACAGTTTCTGGTTGTCCCACAACCTCCTGTATTTGGCAACCACAAGGGGAAACTGTGTGCATGCAGACACACACACATAAACCCAACACCTAGGGCTAACACATACAGACACACATTACATCAACACTGACCCATACTGTACTGTTGTCCCTCACACACACACACACACACACACACACACACACACACACACACACACACACACACACACACACGCACACACACACATACATGTCGATTGGATGGATCATTGTCGGGCTCTGGTAAACCAATAACACACCCTGTGCATATGATGAAACTGTGTCACCTCCTGTCATCTGTGACATTGATGCAGGAACAGGCTAACATGGTGCTGATGCACAGGGTGACCTAATAGCAGTGTAGCAATGTTAGCATGTTGTCAACAGTAAAGTGTAATGATATCCTTGTAGGTATATCTGAGCAGGCATTATGCATCAAAGCTATGATTATCAATGTAGTATTGTTTACAGCAGTGTTAATTCCAAACATGGATTGTCTGCCCATGTGCCACTTGGCTGATGTGTGTGGTACTGGCAGCATGTGTTGGTGAGTGGACGGTACGTGTCTGATGTGTGCAGTACAGATTTGCAGGTGTACATTTGTGAACATGGAGGAGGTGCACTGTCTGCATGTACGTGCATGGTGGACACATGGGAAGGGTGACATGCCCTGTATTACACAGTGTTAACACTTCATATTTCCTATTGGTGGCTAGTATGCATTTTATTATACATATGTTACAACTTGGAACTCACTCCCACCCACAATTACCTCTGTACTATCATGCACCCACTTCAAAACTTTACTAAAAACCTAAAAACATGTTGGCTATGCCCTTGCAACTCCCACTCTAATATCATCCACCCCATCCAACCACTACCTTTCTTTCCACTCCACTAACTACCTTGATTATAGCAAGCTCAGATGCTCATAAGCCTAGTACTTATTATACAGCAGGAACTTCTCATTGTTACATTTGTTAATGTCTGTTATGTACTTCAGAGATAAAGATTCTAATTGTCTACTTATGTACTATGTTCTTCATCTGTAAATATGTTGTAAGTAATTGCTATGTTAAATTGTTAATCGCTATGTAATCCAATGTTACTACTGTCTGTTTATTTTACTGTGGAGCTTTTCTCCCCGGGCCTCCACTGAAAATGGACCTACGTCCAGTCAGACACTCCCGGTCAACAAATTTAAATAAATAAATAAAAATATAAAACATGGGTACACATGTGTGTATGACATGGTATGACACTATGCTGTGTGTGATACTGTTAATATTGGTCATTGGTTTGCATTCTGGTAGTGTACATAACCTCAACAACCTGATTTTAACCAATCGTTAGATGATGTCTTGACAACTGACACACAGCTGCAGGATACACAGTAGCATTTACATCCTTCCGGTACTGTACTATACCAGTTACCAGTTTTATTGACTGCCACACATTCCCGTGACCACTCCTGTTTGGCATGTGACCATCCTAGGTACAAGCAGAAACACAGGGGATATGTCCGTCCACATCTGGTAATGCATACAGTGGCCTACAATGCATTCTCCGGATTAGACACTTATCCTCCACAAGGGTATCACACAGACAGATACCTGTTGACCAACCCATGCTGTGAAGCTGTAAGCCAACTATAGCATAGTCATCCACATTTACTATATATAGCAACCTGACAGTACCACATTGGTAGTAGCCCACAACATGTAGCAGGGGTACTAATGTGTACATACAGCCACATGTGATGTCATCTGTCCTTTGATATTCACATTCCCAAAGGTATGCTGATGTCCATCAGTGTATCACATAAGCAATAAGGGATCTGTATGCATATCCATGGAGTTGTTGTACACCTATAATGAATGCCCATTATTGACAGACTGTGTTGTGTTTGAACATGTCTGAAATATGCCCCAGGTATGAACCGTCACTCACATTATTCTATAGAAACTGTCATGTGTGTGTGTGACACAGATGACCTAGGGCACAGATCATTACAGAGGCTGGACTTGTCACATACATACATATGTGACCTACGGTCTGACAAGCAGCCGCACCAACTCTCAATGGTAACATATGTATTCATGTTGAAAGCAGGCATTACACCTATGAAGTAACTGATGTCACATGTACATATATGTCTTTGCCACACAGTTACCAATTCAGGTCACATGTACATATGTGTATTAGCCACACAGATACCTGAAGTGTGCAATGCACATACTGTTGTTTTACTGATATGTCATACAGTAGTAAAAGCAAAACCCAGAACACACACACTCAGCAATTGCAGGATTCAAACCCCTACCTAAATATGTTATGATATTAGAGAGACATGCATTAACACGACGCGCTATATGTTTTACTTGGGAGTGTTTATTTCCACTGTTATATTTGTGGGATACTGACATCATCAGCCTTGCCAAAGAGGAATTTACCTCTTTTAATGTGTTTTGCCAGTCTCCAAAAAGGCCACGTCCCTCAAAGGAAATCACACACACACACCCTCTCAGCAATTGCAGGATTTAAACCCCTACCTTACTACATTATGACACTAGAGAAATATGCATTAACACAACGCACTATATGCTTTACTGACTTTTTCTTTCCACTGCTTTATTTGTGGGATACTGACATCATCAGACTTGCCAAAAGGAATTTACCTCTTTTAATGTGTTTTGCCAGTCTCCAAAAAGGCCACTTCTCTCAAAGGAAATCACACACACACACACACACAAACACACACACAGTCTCCAAAAAGGCCACTTCTCTCAAAGGAAATCACACACACACACACCCCCCTCAGGAATTACAGGACTCAAACCTCTACCTAACTATGTTATGATATTAGAGAGACACACATTAACACAACACGCTATATGCTTTATTGAAAGTTTTCATTTCCTCTGCTGTATTTGTGGGATACTGACATCATCAGACTTGCCAAAGAGGAATTTACCTCTTTTAATGTGTTTTGCCAGTGTCCAAAAAGGCCACTTCTCTCAAAGGAAATCACACGCACACACTCGCAGCAATTGCAGAATTCAAATCCCTACCTAACTATGTTATGATACTAGAGAGATACGCATTAACATGATGCGCTATATGCTTTAGTGGGAGTTTTCATTTCCACTGCTGTATTTGTGGGATGCTGACATAATCAGACTGGACATGGTAATGTGTGTGCACTTTGTTTTATGCAATCCCAGGAATGAAACATGTGGGTCAGCAGGTGTTAACAGCTTGAACAGGACTCCACAATTCTTAGCTTGTGTGATCTCTCTGTGGACAATTTGCCATTCCTTCATATGACAATACATATTCATGCACAGATTGTTGATTTTGTGGATACGACATGTGTCTGGGATGTTGATAAAGGGCTATTCAAAGTCTATGTGGGACGTGTGTAGCTCCTTTCATTGATGTATGTCCTGGGTGGCTGCCTTGCAAACAGTCTAGCAGGTTTGGGAACCATGATCTACCCATGAACATACCACAGTTGGTAGTGTTGTGTGTTTGTCAGCTTCCAATAGCTCTGTTTATGACTTCAATCATGATGGACTGCATGGCCTTGCAGTTCAGACTTCATAGGCTTAAAGGACTATAGTTCCCATGGTCTGCTGTGCACCAACACATGTGGGGTGTGCCATATGTTGCTGTAACTCATTCAACAGTTTCAGATCCTGTAGAGAGGGTGAGGCTCAACAGACTGTTCAGGTGCAGGGTCTGTTTGTTCTTCAGTTCACTTATGACACATATAGAGAAACAATGTTATCTAATTGATGACATGTTTTTGGCTTTGGGAGGAGCTGTTTACCCATTCTACATGTGACATCACCTGGTATGATGATAGGGCCTTTTGTCAGTAGGAGGTGGGTATGTATATATGGGCCTGTTTGACAGGATGTCGGCATTGTCAGTCAGGTACAGTTGGCCCTGACTCAGGACATATATGAGTGTACATTGCTATTTATGACATAGCTGAAGGAGGTGTCATGGTTCTGTCTGGACTCCTTTGCAGATAATCTTTCCAAAACACAGACAAACCTGACCACTAAACCCGTTATACTCTTTTACACACTTAACACCCTACTGATCCTTTGTGATCAGTCAACAGAGTATGTCATCATAATATCCTGGCATGTCCAAAGGTCGGTTTCGTGTGTACTCTCCAGTCCAGCTGGTGAATATTGGAATTTTGACGCAATGTTACAACTGCCTTATGTACACAGACAACCCTCTCCTCCTCCCAACAAACTCAGATATATGTGAGAGATGCAACTATATAGGCAAACAGGAGGCTGAGCTCTCTCAACCCATGACTGGCACAGTCTATCAGGTGGTGAAGGTAACCACACACACCACAAATCCAGTCTCACATAGACCTATAGCGACAGCAAACAAAATACATTACCACACAAAAACATACTCAGAGGCTCTAAATAAACTCTGCCTAAGCAGCAGAGACCTCCAAAGCAGACAATCAAATAACTGCTACCCCACAACAATACCCACATATCACATAGTTCACAAAGTCAGTGTGCCACACAGTCACTGCCCTTAGGGCTAAACAACACACCTAGTACATTTGTAATAGGAGACTCTTATTGTCAGACACACTGACGTCCCACTCACCAGGCTGAACAAGGAGAAGGTCACTTTGAGCTGTCTGTCAGGTGTCAGGATCCACCACATAACACATGCACTCAGGTCACTACAAAGCAAGTACAAATATGGCTCCATCATTGTCCATGCTAGTATGAATAACCTCAGACGTTCCTCCCTGGACTACATGACAAGAGACATAGAGGAGCTCTCTGATCATGTAGCCCAGGCCAGTATGACCCTGACCTTGAGTAGCATCCTACCCCCACCAAGAATGATGTTACAATATACAGACAAACTGATCACTTTTAATGGTCGGCTAACGTATTGGTGTCATTCAAAGGGGATCCAGTGTCTGTCAGCCTGGGATGACATGCTCGACATGCCATGTAGCTTCGCTATGGATGGCTTGCACCTGTCACCCCTAGACTTTCAAATACTGGCTAAGGCTCTTGCCACCCCCATAGTGGCTTTTTTAAGCAAGGCTCAAAATACAAACCCACCTCTATAGACGTTACAAGGTATAATAAACTAAGGGTAATGCTGATCAACACCAGATGTCTAACCCTCAAAATGCACACACTCAGGACTCTCCTCAGTATGGAGAATGTTGATATCTGTGCAGTAACAGACACCTGGTTCAGGCTCCCAAAAGTGCATCAGCACCACCAGGTTATACTTCATACCATGCTTTTCGGCCACAAGACTTGGACCGGCCAACAAAAATAGGGGTAGTATCCATATACATCACAGATACACCACCTACAGGTTAGTAGCACTACACAAAGCATCGGAGACCATACATGTGCAACTAACAGTGGGCAAAACTGCCTTTCAGTTTGTAGCCTGCTACAGACCACCCTCCCGAATTCAGGAACATCACTCGGTATTCCTGGGAACACTGGATAATTTGAAGGTCTCTCCAAACACCATTATATTGGGTGACTTCAACTACCCAAACATTGACTGGGAATACTACTCAAGCACCAACACCCTCGCCCAACAGTTGCTAGGATTTATAAACTCAAATGCTATGGCACAACTGGTCACCACACCCACAAGAGTGGAAAACATATTGGACCTGATCATCACCAACATGGGGACTCTATGTTCCACACCAGGGGTATACCCCTCATTGGTAAGGTCAGACCATACATTTATCTCACTGGACATACAGATCCCATCCCCACCCCCATCCTAGGTAATCTCGGTGAAGAACTTCTCAAAAGCAAACGTCACACTTCTCCAAACCAAGGTGGTATCCGTCAAAGACCCTGGGACAGTGGTAAATACGGCTCAGACCACTTGAATCATTTACAAACGCATTCCATGGACAACTACTGGAATGCATGGCTCATGCTATCCCAAATAACAACAAGACTCACTCCTCCAAAGGCAGGGGACCTGTCTGGTGGACCACGGCCATTGATAAGCTATACAACAAAAGGTGGAGGCTACTACATGATAGAGCATAATCCCAAAAAGGGAAGACATCTCTGATCAGTGCTAGCAAAAAGCTACAATCACTCATTAATTCATCTAAGGCTTGCTTCTAACGGAAACTTGCACCAGACACTAAGGACAATCACAAGGCCTTCTTTAGTTATGTTAGGAACCTGGGTGGAAACTCCCAGATATGCTGTGAGTTACTGCATAATGACAAAACATACACTGAACCCACAGACATTGCCAACATCCTGGCAAACAGGTTCAGTGCAAATGTCTCCCCCCCCATCCCCCCTAAAGAGCAAATGTCCATCCTAACAGAGTGTAGCCTCCATGACATCACAGATGAACAGGTGAGTGCTGCCCTCTCCAAAGCAGGCAACACAGCATCAATGGGACTGGACGGTGTCCCGGCCTGCGTCTTACATGAGCTTCATGATGAACGTAACCCTCACATTAAGTCACTCTTCAGTAGCAGAGTTACTACAGGATATGTATCCAATGAATGGCATACAGCAACAGTGGTCCCACTCCACAGAGGTCGTGCCACAATGGACTCCAGACAATATTGCCCTATAAGCCTAACTACCCTGGTCTGCAAAGCTATGGAGCATATTGTCATGGAACTCATACATATAGTCATCGGGAACCTACAGACACTGGATCCTACACAATTCGGCTTTGTTGTGGGCAGATCTTGCCTCTTGAACCTGTTCGACTTCTTTAAACAGTTGCCAGGTCCATAGATGTAGAGAAGGTTGTCTACACAGCCTACCTGGACCTTGCAAAACACTTCAACACAATACCCCACTCGGGCATTATACATAAGCTCACCAGCTTTGCTATCGACACATATGTCACAAGATGGATTGCTAACTGGATCACGGATAGCATCCACATGGTCAGTTTTGCAGGTGCCATGTCTGACTATACACCAGTTACACATGGCATCCCACAGGGCTCAGTCCTGGGACCTCTCTTGTTCAGTATATATTTCTCTGACATACAGGCCAACACAGGAGGAATATGGCTGACCATGTTCGCAGATGACTGCAAACTGGGTGCCATAATCAACTCTCCAGCTGGCACATGCATCCTCAAAAAGGGTCTCACAGACATGGATAACTGGTGCCAGATCCATGGCCTACAGCTAATTGCGATTAGATGCATAGTCATCCCCTTTGGGAATAACAATGTGCCCACGCATTACCACATAGGTGGTAATCCATCACGTACGGCAGGTGTTATTAGGGAATTGGGGACACGAGTAGTTAGTACGCTCGCCTTTGACAATCACATTGCCAATGTGGTTAGACAGACCTGCTATATAGCCCACCTTACCCCATAAGGTTTCACATCTGGATCACTATACTCATCAGGCCCATGCTTGGATACAATGCCCCATTTCAGATGTATCTTACCCGACACCTGCAGCAACTGTAATGGCCACAATAGTACCTCACCAAGTAGATCTAGGGACTCACACAGATGCCCTGCACAGTTTGGCTAAAGTAACCCCAGCTATACTCAGTCACTTACCGCCTACTCAGATGCGATCTGTTGCTGTTGTTTAAAGCCATGTCCAACCCAGAATTAATGGACATGCTCCACCTCAGGATATCTGAATCCCTTAGAGCTACACGCTCCAGGGACATAAACCTCAGCACAGATATTCCTATTCCAGAAGCTCCACTCACTCTGGAATGTGATCCTAGTCCCGCATACGCAGAGCCCCCCACTGACCACCTACAGGAGACATCTTGACAAGTGGATGGGTGATCATATGTTTACCCCTGGGATATCTTCTGGGTCCCTGCTAGACAGAGGCCCAATAAACTAAACATAAATGGGCTTTCTTGTGTGACCTACTATTCACAGGCACAGTCTACTAATCTAACAGGGTTGCAAAAGCCAAACACACTCTGGCTAGGCGTATACATGCTCTAGGGCAAATAGCCTAGTATCAACCTCTGAACTTATGATAATGTTCAGGATGCACATTGTTTATTGATTATACTGATTGCAGGTTTTGTTTCTTCTTTGCTTTCCCACTTTCTATGAACAACCTAAGTATCTGCAGAACATATTTGATTATGACAGGGTTCCACTATATTATATATGTGTCTGTTGTCATATAACTGTGTGCACAAGGCAGATTGGTAAATAGTGAGAGGTTCCTGGGTTAACACATGCAACTGCCGGATATGTGTAGCCCACTGCTGTACTCAGACATGGCCTAAGTGTGTCAGCATGCCCAGTTCGGCCTTTCAGTGTTTTTTTGCCTGACATTTGTTTCATTTATTCAAGTGTGTGAGCATGCCCAGTGTGACCTTTCAGTATGTTGCTGTCTGAGGTCCACTACATTTGTTGATGTGTGTGAACATGACCAATATTAACATTTATACTATATGTGTGTTGAACATCAGGTTCTATTTTTAATGCAGGGCTCACCTTTGTGTCATAACTCGACAGGGATTATGCTGTGCCTGCAGGATTTCCATGAGATACTTTGCATAGACTTATCAACATTTCTTCATACAGGCTGACCACTGACATACTGTCATGGTTTAGTGGTTCAGTACTATGACTATAGTACACAGTATGCTGGGTTCAAGGACTGTCACTGCTTCATATTGGGCAGTCCAGACTGCTTAAGGAACAGTGAAGCAAATATGACCATGTTTACCTGCTTTTGCTGAACTATGTCCAACTTTGACCATACTTGCACAACATTGCTCAATGTTAACCAACATTGCTGAACGCTGCCCAATATTGCTCAACATTGCCCAACGTTGTGCTACTTAGTGTGTGCAATTTTGTTTACATATACTAAATAGTGGTAAAAGCTGTTTAGCACTGCTTTATATTGTTTAACACATGGCAATCATGCCTCAGGTGGTGCTGCAGGGCTGCCTATGTCGGATGCACATATTACACTCCCTATACATGTTTGTTAACAGGTAGTGTCAAGTTAGGCATCCCTTTTAATATATGTGTGAGTCAGAGAGAGGTGTCATTTCCAGGGTTCCTACTGAGCCAGTGTATATGCAATGCGTTGCCTCTTTGCCAAGGCCAAAGCATACTGGGCACGCTTCCTTCTGCCTACTGGGGCAGGCTCAGGTTGTTCCTCCTCTGAGTCACGCTCTGCCTGTGATGGCCTTGGCAATGGTGGGGGGCTGTTTGGCCCAGCCCTATGCTGCTCCTGCTGCAGCTGTTTTCGCAGGATCATATTATGTAGCATAGCACATACCATGACTATTTGGGTACATGTAGTTGGTGAGTACTGCAAGGCTCCACCAGATGTGTCCAGGCACCAGAACCATGACTTGAGCAGCCCAAACACATGCTCGATTATATTTCATGTTTGTGCGTGTGCCTCATTATGGCATTCCTGTTCAGGTGTGTGTGCATTTCTGATGGGTGTCATCAGTCACGGCTCAAGTGCATATCCAGCATCCCCCACTAGGTGACCACGAGGGATGTCCCCATTGGCAAATGTCTGATGCAGCTGTGTCAGATGCCAGATATGGGAATCATGGCAGCTTCCAGGGCAGCCAGTGCACACATTCATTATTATGCCCTGGGCACATGACCTGGCAGTTGATGGAGGGGAAACCCTTGCGGTTATAGTAGACCCTACCCCGCTCACCAGCTGGTGCTTTGATGCATATGTGCGTGCAGTCTATTGCACCCACTACCTCAGGGTATTCTGCTTTTTGCTGGAAAAGATGCATATTGCTGGCCAATACCTCACAGGAATTGGGGAAATATACATGATCACCGACATGTGCTGACTTGGCATTCAGGAACTGGTGCAGTACCCTGGATGCTGATGCCTGTGAAATCCTCATCATATCACCAGTTGGTCTCTGGAAAGTACCTGTTGCTAGTATTCTTAGGCCAACACATACCTTGGTTTCCACTGGGATGGGTTCCCCACTGTTGGTTCTGTGTGTGAGGTGTGGCCTGCACAGCTCAACAATTTACTGCATGAGGTCTCTGTCCACTCTATAGCGCTCCACTATCTCCAGCTCATGTAGCCCCTGCTAGGTTACCCTGGGCCTGTACACTCTTCTCCGTCTCCTCACTGTGGGTTGCTCAGCAGCATCCGCATTGTCACCACCTTCAGCATGTTGCATTTGTCACCTTATACAGCAATGGCAGCCCCTAACATTTCTTTGTCTCAGTAAAGCTTTTTCAGTTTTCACTTCTATTAGCTTACTACAGTGTTGCAGTGTCTCTGAGAAAAACATAGTGGAAAGTTGTTTGCTGTGTTTTAAGTGCTGGGCTGGGCTGGGCTAGTGTACTGCCTGTGTAATTGCCTGATTCTGATTGTTTTCACCTGCTAGCTCTGCTTGTACTCCCTGGTTAACTTCCTACTATTTGTTGTGCTTCCTTTTCCCTTTCTGTTTCCTCAGGGGTGCAGCGCCATGCAAACAAGCGCAAACATGCGCACACCAGCTCACATGCGTGCACACATGCTTACATGGACTACAACTTGCTTATTCTTGCTAAAACGCATGCACACAGTCGCAAACGCGCTTACACAACTTTAACCGACCTTAGACATGCTTAGTCCGGCTTACACGCATGCGCACAGGTGCACACATGCGCACACAGTCTTACTCGGATGTACGTGCATGCATCCGCACGCAAACACATTGCAAGCACTTCTACAAGGAACTTTAGTGTTATCCATGGTATACACCTTCAATTTCTTGCCTTTAGCTAGGGTACCTGTTGACACACCTCTTCCAGTGATGAGTAACTGACAGCAAACACATTCCACTCTGCTCCAATGAGCTTCACTTCTTTCATACATACCCCCCTCATGATGTCACCTATCTTCTACTCTGATACTCCCCTTATCCTACTCCTAAACTCCACTGACTGTGCTCTTTTGCTATGTAAACTTGGGATTCACTATCCTTACCCTCATTTGCATAGGATTGCCTACTAATGCTTGGTTACATCTCTTAGACTGAGATTCCCCCCTTAGCAACCTCTACTCGGTAGCCATGTTGTCTTCGGCATGCCATTCCCTTGCATTGTATATTAGGAATTACAATAAAACCCACATTTGTGGATTTTAATTATTGGTTTTCTGGTTTTTAGAGCATTGCGCGTTTGTGCGGCGCTGTGCTTCACTTAAATATCGGCGATCGGGATAAAAAAAATTCTTTTATTTTTATTTTGCATCGGTGAACATTGCCAATGGCCATATTTTTAGCCATTGGCATGCTTCCTCAACTGGATGCATCCTTTTTTGGAGCTGTCATGGCTCTATTTTGCTATTTGCAGAACTGTACTCTGTTGTCAACGGAGTACATTTCTGCAAATAACACTACTCTTACTCAGACAGCTTTGGGTTTCCTGGATCGCAAATTTACCTCATTTGCATACCTTTCACCTGCAATTGAGGTAATTTGCATATCCTAGCCCTGTCCGTGTAAGAGTCGTTTTAGGAGCTCTGTTGCACGCCCCTACCAGTGGTTCCTGGATCGCTCGGCGGACATGTTGGCTGCATGGAGTCTTGCTCTACTCTTAGACTCTGTGCAAGCCTTCGTGAATCCAGCCCAAAGTGTTCAAAATGCATGTATAAATTTGTATTCTGTGTCTATGAAAGCCAAGTAAATAGACAGACAGAGACAGAAAAAGATGGGAAAATAGTATTCATATTTGTGAAGTGATGACCATTCTACCAATTAATTCTTGTTGTCTATTTTCAGGAAAGATTACAAATTCATATAACAATGAACATGTGATACACAGAGTACTAACAACCACAAGTGCTATTATCATTTCTGCTATGTATTATAGTTTGTGTGTGTGTGTGTGTGTGTGTGTGTGTGTGTGTGTGTGTGTGTGTGTGTGTGTGTGTGTGTGTGTGTGTATGTATGTATGTATGCATGCCTGTGTGTGTGTGTGTGTGTGTGTGTGTGTGTGTGTGTGTGTGTGTGTGTGTGTGTGTGTGTGTGTGTGTGTGTGTGTGTGTGTGTGCAATGCATATGTTCTCTTTTATTATAGTCTGGTGAAGTGTGTATAGTTGATGATACAACATAGCATTGGCCAGAATCCAAAAGTGTAGCATGAGTGAGATACTGGAGGCCATATGCTCTCATTGCATTGAGCTGAGAAATCCATTCCACCTCCTAGTATTACATAATCCAGCAGGGTCATTTCCAAACTATTGAACTAAATGAATGCTGTGACATCCAGACAAAGTAATGAGATTTCCTGCAGTCTGCATTAAAGAATCTAATTGCCTTTGCTAAGTATAATGTTGAAGTTACCCAAGGACTTGATGGGGCATCAGATCATGTCCTTATGTTCTATGCTGTGCAGTTCCATCTGTATGTCAGATCTGGTACCGAAGACAGAGAGACTAACTGCATTACTTGACCCAACTTACAGAAATATCAGCACAGCTAATAGACTGTTCAATGCAGCACCTCAATATGTAGGGTAGACTAGTGAAAGCTGGCGTGTGGACCAATATGGCTATATTGTATACATTCCCTACATCTATGAAGATCAAAAGAAAAAAACAGTGGTCCAAAATCGTCAGTATATTATATAACAAAATTTCAAGTCAATAGACTCTTCTTCAGTATCACATTAATATATAACAAGCCAGCCAATTAAATTCAATATAGTTAATTACATGTTACAACTAAAATCATACAATTTATATAAAGGTAATAAAAACATTCTATGTCACAAAACTATGTCAACAAACCTATGTACAATGAATCTTGCACACATTGCCTATATTATAATATTAAGTTACATAACAGTGTTTCTCTTTTAATAATGGTTTTAAACTATTAGTAATATTTAATCTTGGTGGGTGGTCAGCCCAAAAATGGTTAATCCATTTGTACTCTTCAATTTCTGTCTTATTCACAAGGTCACCACCTCTATTCTCCAGAGTTACGCGTGATAAAACCCAAAGCTTAAAAATATGCTGTACACCATACATCATAACATGTTTAGTCAGTACATTTGTGGTAACATTCCTTCTAATGTCAGATATATGTAAAGCAATTCTTTCTTTTCATTTTTGATTAGTCTTCCCAATATAAAATGATTCTCAGGTGACACAATTCACCAAATAGACAACATCTTTGGTATTATATGTTGTATATTCCATAAAAATAAATTTCTTATGTGTATAAGGATGTATAAATTCATTAGATGCATTTATATATCTACAAAAAATATAGCTATAACATGGAGTAGTGCATTTTGAAACATATTTTCCCACTTAGTTCTTCTTGCACCTAAATCTTTGTAGCATAAAATTTGCTTCACTGACTGCCCACCAGGATTAAATATTATTAATAGTTTAAAACCATTATTAAAAGAGAAACAGTCTTATGTAACTTAATATTATAATATAGGTAAGGTGTGCAAGATTCTCTGTAACGTGACTAACTATATTGAATTTTATTGGCTGGCTTATTATATATTAATGTGATGCAGCTTGTCTGTTTTTAGTTAACACTGAAGAAGAGTCTGTTGACTTGAAAGCTTTGTTGTATAATAAACTGACGGTTTTGGACCATTGTGTTTTCGTTTGATTGGATTTTGTTAATTTTTGGTCCAATTTTGGCTGTTTAGATGATTGGCCTTCTTTATACATCTATGAAGATGGCAGGGATGTAGGAGTCACTATCCCACCATGGAATTCAATCAAGACCGTGATAGAGTAGCTACAATCCTGCCACGGAATTCAATTCAACTTATGCATACATTTTTTTACTAGATTTTTTATATCTATCTATCTATCTATCTATCTATCTATCTATCTATCTATATGCACATCCTTTTAATGAACAGTCCTGTGACAAGGTTTTAGGCTTTATACACTCTGTGATTACCTGTTTGTTCTTTCTGAAGAAGTCTTGTGGATGTTATAGACAAAACCAATAAACTAAACTCATTTTGTTGGCGAGTGGTGTTTTTCCCTTGTTTTAGTTGATTTTTTTACTCCAGTTTTTGGATTATGTTGTTGGTTGTTAGATAACTGGTTAATTGGCAAATTTAGCATTTGCCTTTGTTTTTGTGTCCAGTGTAATATCTGAAAAGGGACCATGGTGACAAGGAATGCACATTTTTATCCTCCCTTGTAAATATGAATACCATAATTCTAGAATACCAAGCCAGTTAAGCATTCTTCACAGCATTGTAAAGGCAATTTTATCATGACACTCTAACAATGTCCACTTGCCTGTATAAAAATGAGTAAAAAAGGTGAAATTAACCATGCTTCTGTGAAATGCAAAAGATGTCATGTCCACTAGATACAGGATTCCGCAAAATATTTTTCCCACCTTTCAATAAAGTCTCCAGTAAATGGCAGCCCATAGGCACCACTCCCCAAGTCACTAAATGGTGTTCCAGAACTTCTTGAGACTATACAAAAGTAATCCTTTATGGCCTTGTTAAAATCAAGTCATACTCAGTGTGATGAAAGGAGGTACTGCCAGCACAGCTAGCTGGAATTTTGCAAATAATTATATGCCGTGTGAATATCAAACTAATTTATACAAGATGCTTGTGTTATAAATGTATTAGAATCCAATGTCATACAAGATACTTGTGTTACAAATCTATTAGAACTGTAGGTCGTGTATATATCAAACTGATTTATATAGACATTTGTGTTGAAAAAGTATTTGTAAAGTGCTTGTGCTTGAAATGTATCCACAGTGTCCCCTGCTGGAGAGAACAGAAATATGCAGACACAATTGTAACTGCTTCAATGAATATGTTGTAACAAAGGAAACTGGAAGGTTAATCTTAGTCCAGCAAACTTTAAAACATATCTTAAATTAAATCACTTTATAGGCTATGCCATAAACATGCAATCTCATAGGTTTCAAGGCAGCCAGAGACACAAAGTCTGTACTAGGAAGCATTCTGTATTGTCTTTGGAGTGAACTAATTACTACTCTGGAAGTGTGGAGATATTTAATTGTTTTATGACTTCTTGCACCTGCCAAATATCTGAGAAAAAGCCCTTGTGTGTGTTTTTTACAGGTAGGTGGTAAGTCCTGCCAGCTTCCAGCATTGGGTGTTTGCAGTGGAACTAGAAGTCAAATGGCCTGAAGTGATATCATTCTTTAAGCTATCTCAGAAGTACTATTTTAGATATTATTTTGAGAAGTCTCTTAATGAGACAGAGCATTCTGTATTCTGCCCTGGGCCTGACAACAAGAACCATTCACCACACCATCTCCCTTGCACTATTAAGCAAGTTATTAGAGAATAGTCTTCTCTTTTGGCTGTTCCCGTTAGGGGTCACCACAACAGATTATGTTATTAGAGAATTAGAGAATAGTGATTCTCTTAAATTCAGTCAGGAATATACTGAAGCTTAGTTGAGATATGTTTTTTTTTGTTTGTCTGAGCCTGTCCTTCAATGTTATTTTAAATATTTCATGTGTTTTGAGCTCTGATGTCACTGTGAATATATACTTAGTATTTTCTTGTTATTTTATTATTTATTATTAAATATATTTAAAACATTCATTGTGGTTGTTCTTTGTAGAGATATTTAAGTTTTAAGAGTACTTGCATATTTATTTGGTGACACTGTGTGGGATACTCCTAATAGTCTTGTTCTTGGTCAAGCTACCATTTGTATTATTATTAATTTTACTCAGTGTATTGGACACCCTTGGAAGAGCCTTAAGATAGCTGGTAGGAGTGTCTGGTGGCACACATAACTACATTATAGTCTGGGCAGAAGGGCGCATAGCTAGTAAACCTGTGCCAGCCTTTCCCAAGTGTGTGTGTGTGTGTGTGTGTGTGTGTGTGTGTGTGTGTGTGTGTGTGTGTGTGTGTGTGTGTGTGTGTGTAAATCAACTCTCAAAGAGTATGTGTGTCAGCTACTTAGGCAGGGACATGAAGCACTGATTGGACATAGAGGGTGCTGGAGGCCTTGGCTTGGATACTCAGGTGAGCTATCAACTCTATAGCTGTGCCAGAGAGGAGTCTTATTGGGAATCTGGAGAAAGAGGAGAAACCAACCCTGGTCTGACTGTGGGCTCTGTGTGCTCTTAAAGGAAATTGCACTTGATGCAGAGAGCTGCATCTGGAAATACTGTGTGTGTGTGTACCTGTTACCCTCCCAGTGAATGTCCCACACTGTTGTCAGTGGTGATGATTGAAGCTCCTTGATTACTGGTCCAGTGATGGTGAGGTGTCACATACTGATGGCAGTGGTGGGATATCTACATCACATGTTGGTTGGCAGTAGTGGGATCACCACATCACATATTGATATTCAGTGGTGTCGATATTGACCTCCTGTAGCCTGTAAGCAGTGATCATTAATGAAGTTTTTGTACTCTCAAACAGCTGCAAAGTAGACATTCAGAGTTTCATATCACAATAGTTTTATTTATTTTTTGTTAATGTAGTTAGTCAATGAAAGCAGTCAAGGATGTCATCAGAGGATTGTGGCAAGCTGACAAGGAGCCACGTGGCTCAGATGTGCCAAACTAAAGGACAAAGGACTTGTGCATGCCAACCTGACTAAAGGGGAAATGACTGCAGCCTTAGTTACAGGTGCATCACAGACCAGCAACTTGGAAGACAAGCAGACTGGCCCTGGGGATGTACAAATCTCAAAAAATGGACAGTTCAACTTTTCCTCACAGGGCTTAAAAATCTGTCTGGATTTAAAGAGATTTGAACTAGAGGCCAAACATTTGGAACTAGAATCAGCAGAGAGACTGCTGTGTTTGGAGGCTGAAGAAAAGGAGAAACAGATGGAAATTTAATCAGCAGAGAGACTGAGATGTCCAGAAGTCAAAGAAATGAGAGACAGAGGCAGCATGAAAAGGAAATGCTAACTCTTTGCCAGGGTCATGGAGGTAACAAGAAAGGGAGTAACGGTATCCCAGAAGCAATAAAGGCCAGAAAACATCTTCCTCAGTACCAAGAAGGTGATAATTTTGATAGTTCTATTCATATGTTTGAAAGAGTATGCAAACAGTATAATGTCGACCGAGGGCTCTGGGTACAGTTCCTCACCTCCTTACTCCATGGTAAAGTTGTAACTGTGGTTTCTAAATTGTCTGATACTGATTGCTTAAATTATAATACAGTTAAAATTGTTTATTTAAATGCTTTAAGTTAACACCTGAAGCTTATAGAAAAAGGTTTTGTGAGCATAGACACAAGGCAGATGAAAGTGTGTGTGATTATATTGCTGAGTTAAGCACTTATTTTCATAGGTGGGTGAGTGGGTGTCAGGTGGCCACTTTTGAAGGGCAGTTAGACCTTTTGTTGAGGGAACAAGCACTTAGCACTTTGCCTGAGGACATGAGAATCTGGTTGGCAGATAATAAATGTAACACTGCAGATGATTTGGGGAAAAATGAGACTTATACCTAGCAAGCAGGGCATCACTGCACAGAAAAGGGACACCCAGTGCTGCACATGAGTATAAGGGAACCCATGGTGGGCAGCATAATCCCCCCCCAATAGAATTTGACTATAACAGGAGAAGCCACTAGTTCAAGTACACAGCCAGGATCAAGGGTTAAATGTTTTAAATGTAACCAGTGGGGCCATGTAGCATATAGATGTCCATAGAGGCAAAGTGGGGAACAAAAGATGGGAGAACCAGCAAGTGAGAATAACAGAATGCCTGTGGTACGTTTTCTGGAGACAACAAGGGTACCAAACTACTACAATAGGTTATATCCTATCTTAGTAGATGGGAAACAGGCTACTGCTATGACAGACACAGCCTCTGACCTAATCATTATGAAGCCTGCAATGGATAAAGAGGAGCACTACTTGCTTGGGCAGTCTACAACAATCAGAGCTTTAGGAGGGACCCCAATCTAAATACCTTTGCTAGGGTTCACCTTGACTAAGCATGTGGAAAAGGAAGCCAGGAAGTAGGCATGTTTGAGGATATGCCTGCAAATGTCTTGATAGGGAATGATTTTTATAATGCAGTGCCTTGTCTGCATGCAGTTACATGCAGTCAGGCTTGGAGACAGGCATGTTGGTTGGGTAGCCTGGGAGGAACCAGAAAGACCACACACTTGAAGCTAGGACTGGTGAGGTGGCTACTTCAGGAAGAGAGCTACCCTGTAGCAGTGAAACTGAAAGTGAGCCACAGCTACTGGTGGGTACTGATGTTCTCTTGGGCAGAGTGACTGCAAGGGCAAAGGTGAGTAGTAGTACCCAGGTTGACAGTGAGGCACCACTGTCAGAGGATACCAGTCTTCCTATGGAAGGGGAGCTGGGGAAGAGTTAAAAAGAGAGAGTTGAGACAGACTCAACTCTCAGACCCTACATTACAGAGCTTGAGGTAGGTAGCTAGGGAGGCATCTGATTCTCAAGGAAAAGGGGATTCTGTATACCGCAGCAAAGGGTTACTGTACAGAGAATGGACCACTGAGGGAGAACTAGTGGGTGAGAGAATAAAACAGGTGCTAGTGACCAGAGCCTACTATCTGGCACTTCAAGTCATAGCCCATGACATTCCCTTTGCAGGTCATATGGGTATAAAGCATACAAATTGACATATTATGCAGAAATGTTATTGGTCTGGGATTGCAAAGGATATAACTGATATCCACACACTTGTTGGCATGACCTGTGAGCAGTGCCAAAAAGTAGGCAAGGTAGGAGACAAGGTCAAAGCTGTTTTGATGCCTTTGACTGTGATTGAGGAGCCATTTCAAAGGGTAGCCATGGATACTGTGGGACCCCTGAGTACCCCAAATTCCACAGGAAAGAAGTATATCCTAGTGGTAGTAGACTATGCTGCAGATACCTTGAAGCAGTGGTCCTGTTCTCCATTGAGACAGAAAAGGTGACAAAAGCTTTGTTAGAGATTTTCAGCAGGGTAGATGTCCCAAAAGAAATACTGACTGACAGAGGTGCCAATTTCATGTCAGACCTGCTGGCTTGTCTGCGGAAGCACTACGGGGTGAAGCACCTAAAGATCAACCCCTACCATCCAGAGACTAATAGTCTGGTGGAGAGGTTAAACTTTGCACTAAAGACCATGATATGGTCATTTGCAGACCAGTTTAACAGTGAGTGGGACAAATATTTACCCTACCTGTTTGCTTACAGAGAGGTGCCCCAGAAATCATCAGGTTTCTCACCTTTTAAGTTGCTGTATGGGCATAGGGTGAGGGGACCTGTAGATTTGATTTGCAATGAGTGGGAGGGTGAGTGGGAATTCTATAAGGTGTCAGTTGTGGCATATATCCTAAACCTCAGGACAAGGGTCAATGAGCTCATGGGCTTGACTCAGGAGAACCTAGCAAGAGCCCATAAGCAGCAAAATGCCTGTTATGATAGGAATGGTTGAGACCGAGAATATGCTGTGCTGTAGCAGGTTATGGTTCTCATTCCTCTCAGACACAATAAGCTACAGGCAACTTGGGAGGGGACCATCAAAGTGGTAAGAAGGTCACTGCTGTTAACTACATGGTAGACCAGCTAGGCAGGGGACAGGGGAACAAACTGTACCATGTTAACACCATGAAACCTTACCATGATAGGGGGGCCCTGTTGCTTAGTATTTGCAGTAGAAGGCAAGAGGAGTCTGATGGGGATCTAAGGCTACAGCAAGCTAGCCAGCAGAATCTCAAGTTGCTATGGTGGATCCTAGGGTTGCAGGCATATGATATGACAGTGCAGCACCACAGTGGGTTTAGCGATGCCAATGCAGATGAGGTCTCAAGACAGGGCATGAGGTAATGTATTCCCAGATAGGCTCACCCCTCTCAAGCACCGTGTCTCAAGAGGCACTTGAAAAACTAGCTTGAGTCCTCAAAGGGGGGTGACAAAAGGAGGTGCTGCCAGCACAGTTTCTTGAACTTTGAAAATAATTATATGTCATTTGTGAATATCAAAACTGATTTTTAAAAGATGCTTGTGTTACAAATGTATTAGAATTGCATGTCATGTGTATATCAAACTAATTTGTACAGATGTTTAAGTTGAAAAGGTATTTTTAAAGTGCTTGAGTTTGAAATGCATCCACAGTGTGCCATACTGGAGAGAACAGAAATGTACATGCACTACTGCAACTACTTAAATATACAGTGGATATAAAAACTTTACACATCCTTGTTAAAATGCCAGGTTTTCCTGATATAAAAAATGAGACCACAATAAATCATTTCAAAACTTTTCCCACCTTTAATGTGACCTATAACCTGTACAATTCAATTGAAAAACAAAACTGTTAGGGGAAAAATATAAAAAAATAAAAAACATACAATACGCTGGCTGCATAAGTGTGCACACCCTTAAACTAATACTTTGTTGAAGCAACTTTTGATTTAATTACAGCATTCAGTCTTCTTAGGTAGGAGTCTATCAGCATGCCACATCTTGACTTGGCAATATTTGCCCACTCTTCCTTACAAAAACGCTCCAAATCTGTCAGATTGCAAGGGCATCTCTTGTGCAAAGCCCTCTTCAGGTCACCCCACAGATTTTCTATTGGATTTAGGTCTGTGATCTGGCTGGGCCATTCCAAAACTTTAATTTTCTTCTGGTGAAGCCATTCTTTTGTTGATTTAGATGTATGATTGGGGTCATTGTCATGTTGAAAGGTGAAATTCCTCTTCATCTTCAGCTTTCTAGCAGACGGTTGAAGGTTTTGGTCCAAAAGCAACTGGTATTTGGAACTGTTCATAATTCCCTCCACCTTGACTAAATCCTCATTTCCAGCTGAAGAAAAGCAGCCTCAAAGCATGATACTGCCAATTCCATCCTTTACCGTGGGGATGGTGTTCTTTTGGTGATGCAAAGTGTTGTTTTTGTGCCAAATGTACCTTTTAGAATTGTGGCCAAAAAGTTCAACCTTGGTCTCTTCAGACCATAACATATTTTCCCACATAAAAGACAACAAGTAAAAAGTACAATAAAACTGGCAACGAAATATAAATATGGTAGGCTGAAAAAGCTCGAAATCCTAGACAATGAAGATTCCCAAGTATAATAACACTCTATTTTATTGCAGCAACAACCAAAAGGAATAAGCGCTTTCAGCCAGCCAGCCAGAATGGGAGAACAGATATGTTTTTAACAGTGAATTCAGACAATATTTCACTCTCTATGCACGTTTTTTGGATGATGCATTTATTTTATGGAATGGGGAAAAGGAAGTTTTTCATAGTTTTGTCGGATATTTAAATAGTATATGTTATTTTAAAATTACACATTCATTCAGTGAAACTGGGTTGCCATATTTGGAGACTTACATTTCTCATAAACCACCAGGATTCAAATCAAACATATACCGTAAGCCCACTTTTAGTAATTCCTACTTAGAGTGTCAAAGCTGCCACCCTTTTTTACAGAAAAAAAGTATTTTAAAAGGGTAATGTATTAGGGCAGCTAGGATGACATCTAACCAACAAGATGTACAAGAACTCAATTTTATTGGTAGAATGTTTTTAGAAAGAGGATACCCTGTTAAACTAGTAGAAGGCACTATTGAATATGTCTTATTGCACTGGGGAACATTATACAAACCTTTGTTTGGAGTAGTTTCTAAAGAAATGGTCAAAATAAATAATGAGAACAACACTGAATTCTCACGAGCCATGATTTTAAAATTTAATATACAAGCACCTATTGTAGAAAACATTATACAAAGAAATTGGAATGTTCTTAGAGGTAATACTGAAATATACAATAGTTTAGGTTATTAGCCTAAATTTGTTTACAAGACTGGTAGGAACATAACATTTCAATCAGAAAATTATAAAAGTGATAGGACTAAGAAAGTACTCAGAGGAAAAACAAAATGTGGTGCCTGTAACCAGTGTACTTATATATATGAGGGTAACAGTATGACCTTGAATAATCTATGTAAAAATAAAATTGATTTCCAGACAGGGAATTGTAATACTAAAAGTGTGGTTTATTTGGTCAAGTGTATGGCCTGCCCAGCATATTATGTTGGGAAGACGGATAGGCATTTAAAAAACAGAATTTATGAATATACATACAATATTAAAAAAGAAAATATTAAGAATGCCATGTTTAGACACATGCAGTCTAATAATTCCAATCACACTTTTCATTTTGCCATACTTGAAAAAATACACTTTAATCCTAGGGGTGCTGATGAAAAACTTATACTGGAAGAAAATAAAGTTATATGACAAATTAAATTAAATGCATCCAACCCCCCTGGAAGAAATGATTATATATCATTGAAACCCATTTTAAAAGAAAGAATATGAATTATTTTATGGGTTGTATTTTAGCGTTGATTATATTTATGAATGTATACACATATACGTTTAATACACAAGGGTTACAAATATTATTCTTTTACATATTTTAACATTTAAACACATCCAAAACAGTTTTTAACAGTTTTTATTGTTTTAATAACACTCAATTGCTTTAATTCATCAATTAAGCTTATTTCCTGTGGCTGTATTTTATATATATATATATATATATATATATATATATATATATATATATATATATACATATAACTGACAGCTATCTCAGATGAATCTGATGAAGGCCAGTTAAGCTGGCTGAAAGAGCTTATTCCTTTTGGTTGTTGCTGCAACAAAATAGAGTGTATTATACTCGGGAGTCTTCATTGTCTAGGATTCCGAGCTTTTTCAGCCTACCATATTTATATTTTCCCACATGCTTTTGGGAGACTTGATGTATTGTTTTGCAAATTTTAGCCAGGTCTGGATGTTTTTCTGTGCAATAAAGGGCTTCCATCTTGTAACCCTACCCCATAGCCCAGATATATGGAGAATATGGGATATTGCTGTCACATGTAGTACACAACCAGTCCTTGCCAGAAATTCCTGCAGCTCCTTCAGTGTTGCTGTAGTTCTCTTGGCAGCCTCCCTGACCAATTTTCCTCTTGTCTTTTCATCAATTTTGGAGGGATGTCCAGTTCTTTGCAACATCACTGTTGTCCCATATTTTCTCCACTTTGTGATGACTGTCTTCACTATGTTCCATGGTATATCCAATGCTGTGGAATTTTTTTTTGTACCCTTCTCCTTACTGATACCTTTCAACAATTAGATCATTTTGATGCTTTGTAAGCTCTCTGTGAACCATGGCTTTTGCTGAAGCAGGCAACTAAGTAAATGTCAAGAAAATCCTACTAAGACAGCTTAACTTTATTTGGGGTTAATCAGAGTCTCTTTAATTGATGGCAGATGTGCACCCAAGAAGACTGAATGCTGTAATGAAATCAAAAGATGCTTCAACAAAGTATTAGTTTAAGGTGTGCACATACAACAACATATTAGTTTAAGGGTGTGCACACTTATGCAGCCAGCATATTGTACGTTTTTTATTTTTTATATTTTTTCCTCTAACAGATTTTATTTGTTTTTCAATTGAATTGTACATGTTATAAGTCACATTAAAGGTGGGAAAAGTTTTGAAATGATTTATTGTGGTCTCATTTTTTATATCATAAAAACCTGGCATTTTAACAGGGGTGTGTAAACGTTTTATATCCACTGTATATGTTTTAACAGAGGAAACTGTAAGGTTAACCTCGGTACTGCAAACATTAAAAAAAATCTGAAATTAAATCACTTTATAGGCCAGGCCATAAATATGCTATCTCGCAGGTGTCAAGACAGTCAGAGACATAAAGTTTGTACTAGGAAAATTTCTGTATTGTCTTTGGGGTGGGACTAATTATTATTCTGGAAGTGTGGAGGTATGCACTTGTTTTATATCTTCCAGCACCTGCCAAAGTTCTGAGTAGAAGCCCTTGTGTGTGTATTTTTCCAGGTAGGTGCTAAGTCATGCCAGCTTCCAGCAATGGGGGTTTGCTTTGGAACTAGAAGTCAGATGACCAGAAGTGATGTCATTTTGCAAGCTATCTCAGAAGTAATATTTTAGATATTATTTTGAGAAGTCTCTTAGTGAGACAGAGCATTCTGTATTCTGCCCTGGGCCTGACAACAAGAACCATTCACCACTTCGTCTGTCTTGCTCTTTTAAGTAAGTTATTAGGGAATAGTGATTCTCTTAGATTCAGTCAGGAATAAACTGAAGCTTAGTTTAGACATTGTTTTTATTTATTTGTCTGAGCCTGTCCTTCAATGTTATTTTAAATATTTCATGTGTTTTGACCTCTGATGTCACTGTGAATATATACTTAGTATGTTCTTGTTCTTTTATTATTTATTATTACATTTATTTAAACCTTTCATTGTGGCTGAGCTTTGTAGAGATATTTAGGTATGGAGAATATTTGCATATTTATTTGGTGACACTGTGTAGACCACTCCTAAATAGCCTTGATCTTGGTCAAACTACCATTTGTATTAATATTAATTTCACTCAGTATATTGGGTATCCTTGGAAGAGCCATAAGGCAGCTGACAGTAGTGTCTGGTGGCAGTCATAACTACTATATAGTTTGGGCAGAAGGATGATAGCTAGTTAACCTGTGCCTGCATTTTCTCCAGGTGTGTGTGTGTGTGTGTGTGTGTGTGTGTGTGTGTGTGTGTGTGTGTGTGTGTGTGTGTGTGTGTGTGTGTGTGTGTGTGTGTGTGTGTGTGTGTGTGTGTGTGTGTGTGTGTGTGTGTGTGTGTGTGTGTGTGTGTGTGTGTGTGTGTGTGTGTGTGTGTCTCAAAGAGTGTGTGTGTCAGCTACTTGGGCAGGGACACGAAGCACTGGTTGGACAGAGAGGGTGCTGAAGGCCTTGGCTTGGAGACTCAGCTGAGCTCTCAACTCTATAGCTGTGCTGGGGTAAGTCTTATTGGGGATCTGGAATACGAGGGAGAAACCAGGCTGACTCATTGTAGTCTCTGTGTGATCTTAAGGTAAATTGCACTTGATGCAAAGAGCTGCATCTGGAAATACTGTGTGCACTTGTTATCTTCCCAGTGAATATCTTCCACTGATGCCAGTGGTGAGGATTGAGGCTCCTTGATTACTGGCCCAAAGGTGGTGGGGCATCAAACCCAGGCCTTCACTTTTGTGCTTGTTACAACTTCTACCATCTCAGTTTCCAGTACCCATCAATTGCAGCAAGAAAACCATACTCTTTCATTATAGAATTTCTGTGGTATGGTAGTGAAGACAGCTGCTTTTTTATTTAACCAGGAAAAGGTCACTTCATTTGTAGTAGCAGATATGCCAGGGAAATATATGGAAGAGATGAGAGACATGGTAACAAACAATAAACATTACATTTACCGGCAAGAGTAGATAATGACATGTGCTAACAAGCTGCATTTTATTACTGCGTCCTATTGACAAAGATAGAACAGCTGAAAGTTATGATACTGCTGTTGAGCAGCATGACACAGAAACCACAAATGGTGACAATTCATGTAATTGAATTATTATCTCAAGAAAAACAAGTGATAGTGAGAAAAGAAAAAACAGTATCCCCTGTTAGACCAAAGAATGGGGAGTGCATCAATCACAAACAAGGTAGAACTGAGATATGAATAAAGACAGGACAAAATTACAACCTGAGGAAGAAGAAAACAGTGAAGGATATGTGAAGTGGGTATGTCAAGGTCTGGAATGTACTGACTTATCTAGTGAAGACAAAGAAGAGAAAGCTGTATCACACAAAAATAAATTAATAAACACTTACATGCATAAAACCATTGGATAACACACCAACAGTGCACGGTTATAATGCCTTCCACATATTTAGACCAGCTACTGCACAGGCAGCTACTAAAGGTAGAGGTGTCTCGATGTACATTAAAAATAAATATACCTCAAGACTGGTCAAACAGGACAGTGCAGTTGAACTTCTCCACATTCAAACTGCCAAAGCCATAATCCAGTATCACTTCCTTGCAAGCTCTATGTCCCCCTCTATGACCTAGGAAACCCATACCATGTATTTAAACTTATTGGAAATACTCACCATCCAATCCAGTATCATATATATTGGTGACTTTATTTACCCCATTATTTACTGGGAATCATATACAACACTAAATGTACAGGGATAGAGATTTCTGGATTTTGTAAACACAACTCCCCTGGACCAGATTGTCAATACACCAACAAGGGGTGCAACCATACTAGATTTAGTCCTCACTAATATGGGAAAGTGCTACACACTCCCTAGTGTAATGTCTTCTCTGGTAAGGTCAGACCACAAAATGGTCTCCTTTGAAGTGAAAATCAAACCTGGAGCCCCAGCTAACCCTGGTATATTCAGGAAATACTTTAAGGCTAACACTCTACTATTAAGTGATAACCTGAAAACATTTCAACCCCCCTCTAAAGCCTGAAAACACTGCTGCCTATGTAGAACTGTTCACAGAAACCCTATACAAGTGATCATTCCAAGATGGTGGACAGCCTGTGAACACTCTCTCCTTACAGCTCCTCAACTCTTCATCTGAATCTTCATAATCAGGAACTATCAAACTATAATCTCATCCTAATACGAACCCTAATCAACATCTGGATACGTTACTCTTTAAATAACTAAGTTTTTACTCTGCAAATCCACCATTTCTGTACCTGAATACACAGTCTACAGCAAAGCCACATGGTATTTTGAGGTCTAAACTTATTAGTAGTAAAGGCAGCATATGGCAAACAACTGTATACAAGCAAAATGGGTCTATATTAGGTAACTGAAAGAGCAAGTCAGAGAATGCTCACATGAGCGAAAATGCCAGGAATTGAAAGGGTGTTTGTGGGGTTGGGGTACAGTGAGGAGTGGGATATTTGCCCTTTCCTCACTGTAGTGCAACCTCGGAGTTGGAATATATAGTTAGCGGGGGGGGGGGGCACAGCCCCCCCACAATATGGAATTTGATTCCCAGCGTTTTCGCTCATGTGAATGTTCGCTGACTTGCTCTTTTGGTTATCTAATATAGACCCGCAAAATTTAATCATGCCTAATGGCCTGGAACAAACAGACTTACAAACAACCAAAACAAAGCTATGACAAATAGCCTCACCTGCAAAAGAAACTTTATCGAAAAAGCAGTGAACACTAAAACAAGATACAAGTAAATCTACCCCTAAGACAAAATCTGAAGGGGCCTATTCCATTGATGACAAGAAATCTGCTCTAATGCCTATACAGTCTGCCATTCAAAATTTCTCAAACCAACTGACATACTTCGGAACTACACTGGAACAAATTGTTTCTTTTTAGACCATGCTGAAGCCAAATCAACAGCTAATGAGGTAAAAATCAAGGAACTCCAAAAACAGCTAAAATAAAGAATCTGTCCTAGCAGACATGCAGTAAAAGCTTTCAGATCTTGAATCTCATAGCAGAAAAAACAACATCCTCATATGAGGAATTCCTAAAACATAAGACCAAGCACAACTTCAGGATACCTTAAAGATGTCTAGTTTCCTGCTGGATAACCACTCTAATGCCAAGGACATTATAATAGAGAGCGTATAGAGCTCTCCATAGATCGCAAAACCCAACCAATCCTCACCAGGTCTATGCTAAGATTTTAAACTACCAGCATGTTCAAGAAATCTTACATGCAGCAAAACAAAAAGGATCATTAATCTGGTGTGGTCACAAAATTACATTTGTACAGGATTTATCAATGCAAATTAAACAAGCAAGACATCTGCTTGCTCCTTTCTGTGCCTTTTTCTTTGCCAAAAAAGTAAAATTTCAAATGAAATATCCCAGCACCTTATCCTTCTCAAGGAATGACCAAAAATTCTTAATTAAAATTCAATTGGAAGCTAAAGCTGCTTTTATCACAGCTTTTGCAGAACTCCTGAAACTCTGAGGAAGGAAAAACTTTAAATGATAACCAAAAAGAAAAGGTCTAGCTTACCTAGTAACTGATTCAGCCAAACCCTCATTTAAAGCGAGGAGTACTGCTCAAGGAAGCCTTAAATGGCTTTTTTATAGATCTGTTACTTTCCTATATCATAGAAATTACCATTTTTATTCAGACTGGCATGATAGGGGCTCCAAAAGGTAGGCCACAAACTCTGTTGTAGCATTCCAAGCTACAGATAGCAGCAGTCTAATTTGTCATGCCTGGAAACATATAATGCTGTTTACATGGTCCTACCTACTCTCAGTTGCTTTCAATTTCCCTTGTACTGTTACACTCCACACTAAATCACTTCCTTTCTATGTCCTCTCAGGAAATGGACCTGTAAACCATCATGATTGTTTTCAGTCCTTCAGGATGGAGGAATTAAGAAATAAAGAACAAAGAAGACTTGTTTTTTCAACCTTTATTCATTTACAGGCAAGTGTTACTTTTAATAAATTGGCTCTGCAATGCTCATATGCAAACTTAATTAACGACAAACAGCAAGCGGCCATCAAGCTGAATATTTGAAAGCTAAGCCACTTGCAGTAATATGAGACTTGCAATCAATAAATGGATATACACCAAATATTTGACAGCCAGTTAATAATCTAACTATCCTACATGTGGTGTTGAATACTTAGGGATCCACTTTTTGGACATAAAGGGATACCAGGGAAGGGGGAAAGGGAAGGTGGTTACTATATTGAATTTATGTAGTCTTTTCTTTCAGAACTGTGTTTTCTTTTCTTTTTTTGCCAACTATCAAGTCTCGAGGAGGCATTAGTTTAAAGCTCAAGTAAAGTGGGGATGAGGAAAAAGTATTTAAACACTACCATCATCATTTAAGAGCCTTATTAAATTATGCATGATGCTGTTTGTTATCTCTTTGAGCAGCCTTTGGGGAAAATGTGTTCTTATTCTTTAAGACATACCTAAATAATAACAACATTCAACTTAATTGTTAAATGAGTGCATTATAGTAATAAGCCAGTGTTAGCTAGCGAATAAACATGCCTTTCATCCAGCTGTCTTAATAATTCTAGCTCACTCACTAATACAGCGTAAGAAATGATTGCATTGTTACTTGGCCAGATCAGTTCTTTGCCAAAGGAATATGTAATTTAATTAACTACTTCAGTTCTTTGGCTAATTTCTTGAAACCCTCATTTAATCAAACACCTATAGAGATCTGTCATGCGGCTAGTGTCATGTCTTCAGCCTACAATTATAAATAAATGTAATTTAAACTGCTTCAGTTACCTGCTATAAAATGGTCAGGTTAGTTATATAAAACCATTATATAGCTGCCTCTTTTCCTAGGCAGCTAATACACATGTTTATCTCAGGCATTTAGGAATTAACTCCTTACATACGAAGAGCATTCATTATGAACATGTAAAATGGAGTGTGGTAGCAGAGTGTTTTAACTGAGTGGTGCTTCCCATCTTGTGTTCAGTGGATTTTGTATATATTGTCATTCTTTCTGATTGCAATGTTATGGTCTGTTGATTACTGTATTAATACCTCCAGTTTAAAATTTTGCAACTTAGTTGACTTAGTACTTTTCTTACTAAATTTTCTCTTAGTCTGGGTAGTTATTTGGTTAGGCACAGTAGTAGTTCAAAGAGATTTTAGTGCTACAAAGCATTTAATAATGTATTTCTGTTCATTTATTTTCTGTCACATGGGGAGGAAAGGACTTTCAGAATTCACTCTCATAATACTATGTACCAAGTTTAAAATTAGAGGATGTGGGAGATAGATTCATGGAATGTCAAAGGTTTACAAGATAATAAGAAAAATAAATTACTTTTACACCTGCTCTACCAATCACTCGCAAATATTATCTTTCTCCAAGAAACACATCTATTTAATGATGATTGGAATAAGGATAGTGGCAGAGCCTGGAAAACCTCAATCATTGCTTCTGAGAGTAAAACAAACAAAAAAGGAGTAGCTATACTTGTCAAAAAACATTCAAGGAGGTTATACTTGAGTATGGATCTGACAATATTCTAAGGTGGTTTTATTTTCGTTGTCTAAACTCTATATCCTGTAGACCCACACTCTTCCTAAATATCTATGGTCCTTGTGCTAATTAGCACAAATTCATCATACAAATATATACCTTACTATTAAAGTTTTCTAATCATTATTATGTGATGGGGAGGACGGGAATACTATTATTGACCCGATAAAGGACAAGTCCAGCACAAACAAGTCACACAATGTACAAGCATCGCAGGCTTTGGAGGATTTAATGTTAGACTTCACCCTATCTGACCCGTTTTTCTCAAAGAATTACTCTAGTCCAGGTGATAAATTCATATTCTATTCCCCATGTTATAAATCATTGTCAAAGATTGATTTTTTCCTGAGTTCAGAATCTCTGCTAAATGAAAAAAAACTTATAGTCAACCAACCCAAGAATTCTTTCTGACACCTGCAACATAACCCTGAAAATTATCCCTTCAAAAAAAACTCCAAAAGCTAGCACTCTCCAGACATGGTCTCGAAATCCAAATCTTCTTGACAAAAAAGAAGTAATAAAAGAAATTAATAGTACACTAGAAGAACTGTAATCCAGTCCTTCAACCTCGGACATTACACTAGATGTTTTATGGATGGCTGCCAAGTCCAAATTCAGGGGTTTGTTGATTCAAAAAGCTTCCTATTACAATAGGCTGTCCAGAAAAAAATAAAATAAAATGAAATACAAAATCCAGGAAATTAAAAAAATCAGTCCAATCAAACTTCAAACCTGAGTTAGAAAACCAACTCTTTAATCAACAAAAAGAGCTATACTTACTGCACTCACAAAATCTCTATTTTCAGGAAATGAAACTCCTCACAAATCATTCTGAATGGACCCAGCATTCTCCTAAGTTACTGGCTAGGCTTATAAACATTCATCAAACCCCCCCTGTGATTTCACAAATTATCTACAATAATGAAATGTTCACTACCAACCAAGACATACTGCACATATTTGAAAAAATATACAAAAAAAACCCGTTATGGACCCCATGATAAAATTTCAGCAGAGACCTACAACTCTTTTGTTCACAATATTACATTTCCAAAATTTGAAAAACATCATACTGACCTCTTAGAGGCCCCCTTAATATCAGAAGAAATTGCTGAGGCAATCAAAAGCCTAAAAAGAAACAAAGCCCCAGGTCCTGAATGCTTTATTTTATTTATTACAGTTTGATGACCGGGATATTCCACTGGGCCTGGAAAAGCCCATTTTCAGTGGTGGCCCGGGGAGAAAAGATCAACAGGATATAGACAATTTCACAATAGTTATACAAAAGTAAATAAAGTTGGAGAACAGTGAAAAAATACAGAGATAATATACAATTTGTAAAAATAAAAGTCATAACATTTTTTAATCCTAGGTATTGATTTACAAAACTGAGATTCATATAGTCTAAATATATTAAAAGTACAGGCATTTAAGAAGAAAAAAAACATGAACAGTCACATCAAACTTCTATAAGAACTTTGCTCCTAAACTGATTTCTACCCTTTGTAAAGTTTTTAATCATATTTATAAATTCAGCTTTACAGACTTGTATCTAAATAATTCCAAAATTATCTTTATTCATAAACCCAACACTGAGAAATCTAACCCAACAAACTATAGACCAATATCTCTCATTAATGTAGATATTAGAATTTGTTCCATGGTACTAGCAAATAGACTAAAAAAAGTCCTACCCACAATTATATCCCCAGAGCAATCAGGTTTCATGAAGGGCAGACAAACTTTGGGTAACACACTCATTCTGGATGCAACCATACAACTCTTAGAGAAAGACAAGCTTCCCAGATATCTTCTTGCACTTGATGCTACTAAAGCTTTTGATAGAGTTAATATAGACTTCTTGTTCTTGACTCTAAAACACTCTAACATTCCAAATGCATTCATAAATATAATTAAAATTCTTTACAACTCCTCGTATACTACTCTGGTCATCAATAAATCCTGTTCTAGTAAAATAAAATTAAGTAATGGTACAAGGCAAGGTTGCACCCTCTCACCATATCTCTTTGTCATTTATATTGAACCTCTATTAATCTATCTATCACAAAAAAGCTTTCATCATATACCCAGCATACTGAGCAACAACCTTCTATTATCAGCTTTTTCTGAAGAGCTCAATATATATTTCTAAGTACCCAACAATGACTTAAACAAAATCTAAAAACTATTGACATCTTCTTGAAAGCATCCAACTATGAAGTCAAGCCCTCCAAATCTCTTATCTTTCCAATTAACCCACTAGGTCACAACACATCTCTCTTTCCTAATATTCAGTTAAATTAAATATGTATTCCAGTATCTAGGTATAATATTTGAACACAATCACAAAAATTCCTTTCAAAATGATCTTATGAAAACTTAGACAAATATTGAACATGGCCTGGACAAATGTAAAAACATAAAGCTCCATACCTTATCCAAAGTAACAATTATAACAATGAACATCCTACCCAGAATGTTGTACCAATTTAATGCAATTAACTCTATTATTCCTATATATTTCTTTAAGAAAATTAATAAAACCCTAGCTTAATTTATCTGGTTTCCAAAGTCCCCAAGAATTGCTCTATCAAAACTAATGCTTCCAAAGAACAAGGGATGACTAGGTGTACCAGACTTCAAATTATACTATGACATAATAAGTGCCAATCAAATCATTTCAATGGCTAATCATAACCCAAGTAACTCATCCCACTCCCCCCAATGGATTAGTTTACAGCATATCCATGTAAGATCACTAAACATTAACCCCAAATATCTAGCTTTCATGGACAAATCCATATTAAAGGACATTAAGTTGCATAATTTAATCAAACATAAAATTAAAACATTTCAAACTCTCCTTTCTTTTTTACACTTAGCAAATGCACTTGTCCTTATACAACCAATCCATCTAAACCCAAATTTGAAACTAGGCAATACAATGATAAACTTAGACCAATTCCCTCAAATCAAAAGCTTTACTATCTAGGACTAACGCAAGTAACTCAGTCCACTTCCCCCAATGGATTAGTTCATGGCATGCCCGTGTAAGATCAATAAACATTAACCCCAAATCTCTAACTTTCATGGATAAATCCATATTAAATTGCATTAATTTGCATAATTTAATCAAACATAAAATAAAAACATTTCAAAATCTCCTTTCTTTTTTACACTTAGCAAACGCACTTGTCCTTATACAACCAATCCATCTAAACCCAAATTTGAAACTAGGCAATAAAATGATAAACTTAGACCAATTCTTTCAAATCAAAGGCTTAACTATCTGTGACTTCTATACATTAAAAGATAACTCCTTAAATGGTATTAAAACGATCTTAACCTAAATAACAAATATACAATAATACTGAGACAAATTAAAGAGCTGGTGTCTACTATTAGAGGCATCCCAGATGTTCAAATTAATTTCTGCTATTAAATACCAAACCTCTCTCTCATATGCCCATTATTGGAAGGACAAAAATCCTAGATTAACTGATATTCAACTCTCCCATGCTTTAAATAATACAAACAAATTTTCTCCCTTCTGGAAACTTGTGTATACCCAGTTAATGATAAACAATAATGCCTACTATACCCCAGAATGTCTAAACACATTTTTTCCAAACAGCTCTCCTCTTTGTCCATTCTTTCCTTCACAATTGGCTGACCTCTTGCACATTCTCTGATACTGTAAATATGCACTAAGGATCAAACTTGAGAAAATGGGATATGGGGAATATACCCTTTCTTGGGAATTTGCAATATTGCATGTGAGCCCAGTTGATATGCCCAATTACGAACTGAAGATCTTGATTGCTCTTTTTGTTTTAGCCAAACTCTAGATCACCCAAAACTGGATAGACTAAACAAAAATAGAATGAAAAAGATTTACTAGTATGGCCTCCAAATATATCGCATCTCACAAACAGATTACAGGTGATAGTAACAAACATGTGAGGTACCTTGACTTTTGGAATCTTATCCTAGAGCACATCTTGAAATAAATTATAGAAGGAGCATATTTGTTTTCCTGTTCCTGTTTTGCTCTTGAGTGTCCTTTGCTCTTGAGAAATAACACATGGAAGTCTCTGATGGTTCCACTCAGGCATTTCATAGTAATGGAATGATTATTTACTAAGTCTAACAAAATGTAGAACTATATGTAAATAGTTATATATATATGTTGAGCAAATCTACCCTCTTTCTCACCATCTATTTCTAATTTTATGCCAGTCATACTCTAAAGAACTATAAGTGCAGGTACCTGTGACCTGCCACTTTAGAGACTTGATTTTAGACACCTCAAGATAAGAAGTTTTAAAGGCATTTACTTGCTATTTGTCATATCATTGGTTTTATCTGTCTATAAGAATTTGCCATTTTGTAAGTTTTTGTACACTATATATTGAAAAATGCAATAAAATAAAGTTTGGAAAAAAAAAGAAACCATATACAAACATGTAATAGGTGCATAGAGGCACTTGTACCCACCATGAAGAAGTACAGAACTAACTCAAAAAACAAGCCACCCTAGTCGAATTACATCAGCAGGCTGTATAACAGAAGGAAGAAAATCATGGCAAAAGTTAGGAGGCACAGCACTCAGCAGGATAAAAGCACTCTCAAACTAAACAAACAGCTCAGAGAACAAATAAAGTCTACCAAAAGCCAAATTTTAGGTTAATTTGGCCTCCCAGTCTAAGGACAACCAGAAGGAATTCTTTTGATATGTCTGCAACTTCAAACACAATACACAATAGTGTGCAGAGCTCATTGTAAATGGAACCATCTATACTGAGCAAACCTACTAGCCAACAAATTCAGCTCGAAGTTTACCCCAATCTCTCCATCAACCCTCTCCATCAAACCCTCCTCAGGAAGTACCATCAAATATAACTCCCTCTGCTGTCATTACCAAACAGGTCCTTAATGCTTTCTATAAGGCCAAGAACACTGCATCAGTGTGTTCAGACAATATCCTAGAAAGTCTTCTAAATAGCCTGAAACATAACTTATCAGGACCTCTGGAAATGTTATTTAACTGTAGCATGAATGGAGAACAGCAACAGTCTGCCTGTGTCCATTACAAACATAGGTGCCAAACCAGGAATGAATTTCCGTTTTCCCATCCAATTGTTCAAGTTGCACTTGAATTGGGTTAGAGAGGAACTCTGCTTCACATGGATGGGAAGCCTGTTCCATAGATGGTGTAGTCTCTGGGATACATACCTATATCTCCAACAGGTCCTATTTATGTCACAGACAAGGTTTAAGTCTTTAGAACAGGTAATTCTGGTGCTGTTTGTTTTGTGGCTATGCAGGAGGTACATCAGAGTGAGGTCTGACAATGCCCTGCATGTCAGGCATAGATCTCCCCTCAAAAGCCTGTAGCAGACAGGATACAGGGATAGGGCCTTAAGGCGGTCTGCACAGGACATATTATTTATGACCCATATTCTTTTAATGAGGAACTTCTGCGGACGTTCCATTTGTTGGATATGCCTGATTAGGTACAGGCATCTGTTGTACAGGAATAAGTTCAAGTCACAGTATTCCCTTTTACTAAAATAAGAGAGGATTCCAAGGAGTGAAAAAAATGACAGACCACTGGGGGCATTGGCCTAGCCATGTCCGCAAGGTGCAAATAATGTGGGTTGTTTCACAGTGATGTAGATTCAGATTAATATGGTGTCACTTTAGCCCTTTGTGATACAGGAAAAGGTCATTTAGTAAGTGAGATGCTGGCCACTCTAACAATGGTACCCTGAGGTAGGTACAACATAATACATCTTAACAAATTATATTGTAGCTGACACTTATTGGGGGAGTTCTGTGCATCTGCATTGATAGAGGTTAATAGTTCAACAGCTTTACTGGAGGTGATGGTCTTTATTTAGAACAGGAAATTTGTTGTCCCTCCCCAACATGCCTTTTTGGTAAAGCAAAATTAATAGACATCCCAAACTGAGATCTAAGACAATTATTTAGCAGGAAGTGTCTTTATTTAATGCCACATGACTAAATAAGAAAATGTGCAATCTCAAGGCATTCTTGACTAGGAGGCTGTTAGAATCTCAGTTAGTAATGAAATCTGGTTTATGTAACCATGTAGGAAGCCTAGGATTCTAGGGTATAATGTCTTTCACTCCTTCATACTATTTGAAACATTAAGTGCTGTGTCACTGAACACAAATCGCAGAGGGAAAGTATTAGGGATCATTATAGCTATCACTGACACAGATGGTCACGTAATTGGTTATTACACACCCTCCTCTATGACCCCAAAAAATACAAAGAAAAGCTCACTGTCTTTGAGATACTAGAATTATAATCTAATGAAATAGAAACAAATGATTTCAACCACCCTTTAAATGCTTACAACATTTGCATTTGAATAATATGAATGCCCATTGCTTTCTTATTTTTTTTAATATTTAATTGCTTAGTAAAATGTTATGGTAGGCTAAAAATCCCAAATATTATTTTAAATAATTTCCTACAAGTCTTCTTGGAATTTGCTTTCACCTTGATAAGTATTTATCATATAAATAAAAGCTAGTCTCATGTGCCATACATCTAGAATTAAGAGTTCAACAATAGTGCCTACTCTGTTTTAATGACATTCCCTTCTACCATTAACTGACATAAAAGCCCAAATGCTTCTAGTATAGCAGCCACTGGCAGGTTTAGTAAACTGTATAACATTTTGAGTAAATGCACCATAAACCATGCCTCGCTATACACAATTATGGGGGTATATTAATAACAACTTGTGTGGTGTAACTATTCAATACACAAACTATATGACAGGAAAATAGCTGTATATAGACTGCAAATACTACCCAAAATCAAAAATAAAATCCAAGCTCAGTCAACCCTGAAAGCTAGTAACACAGATGTCCTGCTCAGCTGGCATTTCCTTCAAGTTTAATCTTGCAAATAAAATAAAGAAAGCAGAAAACTGTTTCATTATTACAAAAGGAAACATTGAAGTATTACTCAAGGTTATAGTGGCCTAGAACTCAGTTGTATAGTAATTTGTTTTTTTTAGCTCAAGGAATCATCAATATCAGAGCAAAAATATATTAATCCAACTTTAGAACCCCAATAAAGTAGGATACTGCTATATTGGACCTAATGATCAACCCCGTCCATCATATATCCTGATCAAATTGATGCAACCTAAAATACTAATTCTACCATCCATCCTACCTTCAACACTCATGCCTGACTGTTACAGATCTTCTCTCACACAATCCATCCACCTCTTTGCTGGACTCTCTCATCTCAGCTTGCCCTCTTCATGTCTGTCCCATATCTTTTTCATCAGATTGTCTTCTGCTTTTTGCACATGTATCTGAACCACCATAATCTGTTTTCTTTGTCCTTTTCTGCAATTGGAGCTACTTTTGGCTTCTGCTCTTATGTCCACATTTCTTCATCTTCTCACAGTGTAAATTATACCACCCTTCTCAGGCACTTCATCTCCATCAACTCTAGCTTCTTCAGTTGCTCTGCCTCTACTGCCCAGGTTTCTTTACCATCCAGTAGTACTGGTCACACTTTTTTTTACACCTTACTTTTCAGCTTCTTTGACATTCTTCTAACATAGACCACACATGACACTCTGTACTAGTTGTCTGTAGTCCCTCTGATACTAGCTTTGACCTCCTCATTCAGACTTTCCTTCTTTTCAGCCTCACCTCACAGATACTTGAAGCTGTTAACCTCTTCCATTATTTGCTATTCTATCTCAGTTCTTAGCATCTTCTAATTTCCTTAATTTGCTGCCAATATAACTATCTTATCAGTACTCAGTTTCATACCATGTACCTTCAATTTTGTATTCTATTTCCCTATACTTTGCTGCAGTTCTTGCTCAGAGTTTTTCTCTAATATCAAACCTTTGCATCCACCATCCACAATTACCTCCTGGGAAGTTTTGACATTGCTACAAAATGCAGTCTAATACACTTCCTATACATCTTAAAAATCCTCCCTTTAGACTTTTCTCCAAACTGTGGTAACATGTAGAGCAGTCCATATCCACCAAGGAGGAACTACAACTACATGCCCATCAGTCTCACCAATATCCAGGGCTGGATTCCAAAACAAAGTTACACACAGTGCACTAAAGGAAGGCATTGGTGAAGTAGCACTGGATGGGATTCCAAAATGGATGAAGTGTCAAGTGCAAGTAATAATTTATTTAGTGTAAAATGATTACAGACTCCACACATGCCAGATTCTAAAACATGACAGGTGTGACCAATGACAATAAAATGTGATAGAGTAGTATGACAACACTCTTGCTAAGGGACTTAGTTGAGGTTATAGGTGTATCTGCAAATAAAAAATAAATACTAATGTAGAAAATGCATTACAAAAGGCTGAGGTTCTGCAGGCTATATTACAGAATGATCTGCAAATGCATCCTAGAAGACAACCAGCATGACACTTCTGACCTGGAAATCCTAGATGGATACAGATTAGATAAACAACTGGTGCAGACTGTTTGTAGGATGTGTGCACCCCACATGCTCTCACACAGTCTGCAGGGTGACCCTGTCCCTGTAGAAATAAAATTGTGCCTTAGTCTGCATATACTGGCCTCTGGGACATTTCAATGGCATATGGGTGATGGTGCACAGATGTTCCAGACAGCTGTTAGTCATATACTAGTACAGATCATGACAGTCTTGTGCCACAAAGTGGCGAATTCATCCACTTCGGAACAACATCCATGGAGTACTTCATACTGCCACAGAATGGTCCTATGCCATTGTCAATTTTCCCTGTGTCCTCAGTGCAATTAACAGCACCCATGTGCCAGTAAAACCCCAGCATCAGATGATGCAGAAGGTTATCCCATTAGAAAGGGGTGACCCTCACTCAGTTGTCAGGTACTATGCTCCACAGATGTCCTCATTATCAATATTACGGTAACACACCCTGGAAATATACATACATGCAGCAATCTGAATGGAAATTGAGCTGAGATCTGCTTTCCAACAGGGTGACATTCCTGCTTGCTAAATATGGAACCACAGTTATAATATAATCTGAACCAAGACTTGTCAACATTAAACACTCTTGTAATAAAAGGACATTGTTTGCAGCATTGGCAAGGAGTTGTATCCTTTTCTATTGCTAGAACCTCAAATTTTCTGTTTTCCAATAAGCATTTAAAATTAGGTGTCTTTGTTATACAAATAGATTCAGCCCCCACAATTTTATATGCATCTAAATTTAATTTAAAATACTCCAGTTTTTCTTAGCTATCCCTCTAATCTCCTTAGAAAACTGGTTATACTGTACTGTAAGGGCTTTTTCATATTCCATCTCTCTTTCCTCCATATTTGGTTTGACTAAGCTTGTTCCTAACAGGGATTTGTATTTACCCCCCTCCCATTCATTAAAAACTTTGCTGATCAAACTAGTAACTCAATTGACAGGATGATCTCTATTACAAAGGTTCAAACCCTGTTACTTGATAACATCTTAAAAGCTAAAATTACAATCCAAAAGGGGAATTGTGCTAAACCAAGAGTTGCTTATCTGGCAAAGTGGAATGGATGTATAGCATTTTGCACTGGCAAAACAGAGTGTGCATTTAAAACACTCATTTATGAACATATTTATGATATTGCCAGCCACAAAGATAATAGCACTTTGTACAAACACTTAACAATTTGTAATGAGTTTAAAAATGTCTCCTGTGGAGTGTTGGAAAAAATTAGTTTAAACCCCAGAAGGGGTGATTAGAAGGGATGGCTCCACATTAGAGAATTAATCACTTTCCCACCAGGGTTGCATGAGCATGCTTCTATTGCATCTGTTTTATACACGAGGGCTAACAAACTATAAACAATAATTTTTATGTAGCAAATTTATATAGGTTTAAGTGGTATGTGTTATTAAATTTAGTGTTTATAGTAAGACCTTGGTTATTGAAATGATTTTATGACTATGGACTTTTAAAATATGTTTCTGTAGCTTTAAGAATTTAATTGGTGTGGATTTATTTAATAATTAACCAATAGAATTTTTTGGAAAATTTTATAAAATTATGTTTTTTAATTCATTCTTCATTCTTCATTCTGATGAAGTCTCCTTTGTGGGATGGAAGCTCTCAATCTTTTAATAAAATTATTTTGTTTTTACCATTAACTGACCCTCAGTGGCATTATTTTCATTTGGTTCTGAGTGTTTTTATAACACTACACTATTTTTTACATTTTGGAATTACCATTGATGTGTGAGGCTATAATGTTTTCCTTAGACAATGATCCTCTTTTGAATTCATGGGCGAACAGTTCTGAAGTCGACCTTCTTAAGGAAGATGTTGCTTCACTCAAGGGAGAATTAACCAAATTAATTGAACTTCCTTCATAGCCGGAGGACTGAGTACATAAAAAAAACCAGGCATGTTAACGGCTTTACCAGTTCTGATTTTAGAACATGCCCCTGCTTCCTCTCCTGTCGAGGGTAGAATTGCTTCAGAGCTTCAGGACATTTTTTTCGTTTCAGTGTGTTTTCTCTAATTCCACAAATAATATACTTGGATCTAACAGTGGCATTTTTCAGTGAGATATGGGACTGGCTATAAATGCTAAAAATGGTGAAGGATTAACAAGGACTTACACTGAAGTTATAGGTACTGTCTTTTCTGCTTCAGGAGATGTGAGGCCGCACACATTAGAACAGTCTACAACAGGTCATAGGTTTAATAGAAACAATAACGTTGTTACATCTGAACTTTCAAAGGAAATGAGTGAAATTCACAATAATGGTGTTGCATCTGTTGATTTCTAAAATATGATGTAGAAAATGTTTCATTTTCAGATATGCATTGTACCGGAGCAAGCAGACAGTAATGGTATTAATTATAACAGCAATTTTCCTCCAAAAAGCCTTATATATCAATTTAAAAATTATTAACAAAATGTAGACATTTACAAAGAGAAAAAGCTATTTAAAACAATGCATAAAATGAATATCATTCCTCAAGGTTGAAGAGTTTACAAATTTCCATTTAGGTTATGTTACAGTGATGAAATGTTAAAAGACTTTATCAACTTGTTTCATAAATATGGTTTAGAGCTTTTCCATAAAACCATTAAGTACAATGAAGTACATTTAGGAATTTTGAATCAAGAGACTCCATCAACAGATTTTTAATTATTTGCTTTTTCATGATTGTTAGAATTTGTATGAGACAGTGTTATCTAAAGTAGATAGAAGATTTAATAATTTATTTATGAAGAAAGAGAAAACTTGAGCTGGACATCATGCAGTATAAGAAAAAAGAGGCTTATTCTACAGCACATTTAAATCCTCCCAAGTCTGGTAAAAGAGTTTTGTTTACAGACTTTAAACCACATACATCAGCTGAAGCTTTGAGGTCAGATGTAGGAAACAGACAAGTTAAGGATAGGATAGATTTAGACATTTCTTCAGATGAGCCCCAGGATTTTCAGAACGTGAGGTGCTCAGAGAGACTGGCGAGTTTGTCCAAACAAACTTTGGACTTGGGTCCAAATTTTCAGAAATCTCCCCACCGATTCCCCTAAAAGGGTTATCAGAAGATAACTGTGGGCAATGAAGGCATAATTAGTACATATGGGGGGTTTCAATATTTACAACTACACCACCAAAACTATTACTAAATAACATTTTTCTCTGTTTCTAAAGGGTTTCAAGTTTTTTTTCATCTAGAAATATAGATATTACAGACTACCTGGCTGAGCTTAAATTATTTGCATGAAAGCTTAATTATAATATCCTTTTTCATGATAAAATTAATGGGGAAGTTTCAGATAAACAAGCTGATGTGATTTTCCTTAAGAAACGCAGTACTTATAACCTTCCTTTACATCCTATTTATTTACCTTTGTGAAAGAACAGTGACAAAGGATATTTATAAGATGTATTCTCATAGTAAGCAAATATTTCACAATCTCACGGTGGTGGTGCTGCGGTAGCATTGTCGCCTCACAGTAAGACGTTGTCCTGTTTGATTCTCAGCTAGAGCATCTTCTGTGTGGAGACATGCATGAATGGGCATACCTTCGTTGAAGGTTGTGCATCAGAGCTGACAACTCGGCACGTAAAAATCTACTGCCAATCATTAGCGGATCGGAGTTCTGCTGTGGCAACCCCTAACCGGGAAAAGCCGAAAGACACAACAACAACCAGGGAAGAAAAAGAGCTTTTGTACAAATTTAGGAATGATCGAAATGTATGCATTATGAAACCTGATAAAGGGGGTGGAATAGTTTTATCTGATGCACAAGATTACTCCAACCTTATTTTGAATATCTTGCACAATACTGAAACCTATACCCCACGTATCTAAAAATCAAATTATTATTGTGTATCAAAGAATCAATTCTTATCTAGAAGAATATGTACTGATGTGGAGGACCTACAATTTTGTATTAAATTCTAAATCTATAATCCCTACAATTTTCTAAATTCCAGAAATTCATAAACATGTTTCTAAACCCCCTTTTAGGCCAAGAGTTTCGGCACAAGGATCAAAAACATATCCCCTGACAGTCCTGATTGATAGGTGGGTGAAGCATATTATTGATGCAGCACCGTACCTTATCAATGAGTCTTGGGATTTTTTGACGCAATTGAAGAGTAACCTCTGGAAGAAAGATTTACTGTAGTATTCCACAGTGTGATACTCACACAAGCACAGAAATTTTTTAATTCAGTAAGTGCTGTGTAGTAGCGCTCACCCACGTGCAAACAAGATAAACATTGCAGCATGCTGATTGCTGCGTAAATATCTGAATTGCATGCTAATCAGCCAAGGCAACCCACTGGAGCTATTCAACAAGCTATAAGCAACTGTGTAGACTCCATGCTGGTGTTCTCCGTGAATTCCAAAACTTTTGGAATACAGCCATGGAAGATTTGTACAGAACTGGCCATAACATGTGACATAGGCTGGATACAAAAAAGGGAGAGTGACAATATCAACATAAGTCCTTTTTTGTGCAATAACACAAATGCAGCTTTGCTCCACTACCCCCAAATGAACAATACAATTGTAAGTAATGCAGACAGAAGTGTAAAAGTGTGTGCTAATCAAAATAAATATAAAAAAAAAAAAAACATTAAACAGAGTATTTGTCATTACATGTCAGCATATGTAATATGTAGCTGATGAAATGCAGGCATATAATCTTAAAATCAGCACTCCTCTGTGTTCAACACATAAACAATTGAGCTATCCTTCAGTTTCCCTAGGTACATAGCTGCCTTCTGGTGCAGATTCAGGGCTGTCAGCTTGGCGAAGATGCAAATGAGGTCCACATTCATTAGAATTGCTGAAACCAAAAAAAATGAATCCATGTACGGATGTAAACATAGTGTAGGCACTCCCTCAGTGTTTGTGTTTAATGGATGGCAAGTGTGAATGCTTGTGGATGTGTCAGGTTAGACTTATAAAGTGTTACATGTACATCTGTCACAGCTAGAAATGCAATTAAGCATCAAACAAATCACAGGTTCTGTTTCATTAACATCCAACCTCTTCTTCATTTGTGTGCAAATTGTGTTTTCTCTGTCCGTTTTTATTATCATTTTATTATTTTTTGGCCATTGTTTCCATGATGAGATATGCATGCTCAGTTTGATAAAACTGTGTAAAATACCAAACAAACTATCCTTAACTTTAAATGCTACAATAACACTACTCTTCTGCTGCATGCATGCCACATGCCTCTCTCATCCTGACCAAGCTAGTGGCATGGCTCCTAACATATCACCATGGCAGCTGTGGTAAAAACAGAACAGAGAAGAATACCATTATGAATACCAGTCTTGCCTATATTCAGCTTTGACGCCATACAAGTACTCTCTGTAGTTGATATTTACACACGTGTGGGATGTCCTCCATCCTAATCTCCTCAATCCAGGCATCTCCCACTAGTGAAACCTGGCACTGTGGTGCTTCACTAGGAGTCCAAAAAAAAGTCTATCATGGATCAAAAGCAATGGAGAATAATGGTTTCCTATGAATTCCAGTTATCTCATGTACTGGGAATGGGCACTCTTTTTGAAAATGTTGCGCACCTCTCACCAACTTGCAAACACAGTGCTCCGGGGTGTGCTATGGTAAACGGCATACAACAGTGGCAAGCAATGCAATTTCAAAGTTATTTGATGTGCAGGCAGTTGTGTATGTGTGTTTGACAAATGTGAAGGTTATGTCAGTCCACAGAGCAGAAATATACTTACAAGAATATAGTACACAGTATACCGCAGTCATACATTTGATAAAAAATGTGATAATACATAGATAAATAAATAACTGACACAAAATTAGTGTCTCAGTCCTCATACATATAATTAATATCAGCTACACTTTGTCAAGTATTATAAGTGGGAGTCATTATAATGTGAAGAGGAACAACAGTAAAAGTGTATGGAATATGCTGTATTTGATCCCAGGACCATGTGCATGAAAGTCCTACACTAACGCCCATTGCTCCAAGAGAGTTGGAATAACAGTGGCTCATATTTTAGTTCATTGCTATAAACTGCAATGTCACAACAGTAAAACAAACATTGCACACTCTGTCTTAGAACCTAGGACTATCTGTATTTCAGCCCAACACTTATATCTGCTGCTACAGGCAATATCTTTTATTGAATGTAATCATTTTCTATTTTTGGCTGTCTACTTTCTGCCTGGTCTACTTATCCATTAAAAAAAGGAGAAATACTTGAAATGAGGAAAATCAATCTATGACCTACATAGTAGAAAATGTTAGTACACATGAGATTTTTCTGCATAGGTGTACATTTCAACTCCCAATCCAATTCACCTTCAGAAAACAGGATGGGTGACTTATCCCTCTTTGTCACACAAACAGTTTTGCCGCAAAGAACAGAAGTCATTCTTCAGACAACCAACTGCAACAGAACATGCACAATGATCTCAAACCATAAACTTTTACTTGTACTGCTATTAAATTTATAATATTTTGACATAGTGCACTTAGTGATCATGAAACCTGTTATGATTATTGCTTGCAAATATACAGTTCTGGCTTAGATTTCTGTGTTTCTTGGTCTTTCATCAGTTATCTGACTAGTTCTCTGACACATTGAGTTTATAAGTCATTCTATATCATTGGCCTTAAAATGTGTGAGTATATTAACTGGGAATAATATAATATGCAGTTGCCAACAACTGAATGGCAGGTTGGATGGTACAAACAAGCATAGAATGCTCTTTTGGAGAGGAGCAAAGGTGTGTTATTGTTATGGCACATACAAGGGTACACTGTTCTTTTGAGCAGGGGAAACAAACCTGAGTTACTGCTATGGCACAAACAAGCATAGACTGTTCTTTTGGGGTGAGCAAAGGTGAGTTACTGTTATGGCACAAAAAAATGATGGGCTGTTCTTTTATGGGGAAGCAAAGGTAACTTACTGCTATGACACAAATGAGGATATGTTGTTCTTGTTACTCTCCTTGTTATGCATCCTTATTGTTGTTCTTGTGAAGGTTGTGAAGTTAGAAACTGTAATGGGTATCGTTAATTTCTAACTTCTCTCTTTAATAATTTTCCAGTACAAACATATGGTGCTCAACTGAGGACATGTATTGATTATTAGTACGTCTGAGAGGTATGACTGTGTGAATATTTGATGCCTGTGGCCTACTACTTACTAATGAACAAGTATAAGACAAATAAGTCTCTGGTGTCACATGTTAAGGTAATTTCTGTACAAATCCCTCACATTTTACTTGCTTACTGTACCAAGTGATGAAATACAAGAATGTGCCATATTATTATTAAACAATAAACTCCAGGATCAGGATTTACCTTGTTAATGCAGCATTTGCCACAATGTTACTTCAGGGTTGACTGACTGATGCAAGCAGTACACAGTCAATACATGAGGGAGGTAAAGTTTGTGTGAGTGGCCTGGCATTAATATTAATATACACATGTGAGCAGCAGGAAGGTGTTAGGCACCTAGGTGGTGAGTGAGTGTGCTATGTAGTCTTTTAACCAATGCAAGGGCATACTGAGTATGCCTATTTATGCTCTCACCCACAGCAGTTAGTGGTTTCCACTCTGATTCCTCATCTACCTGTGACTGTAGTGACCTTGCCATTGGTGGTGGGATGTGTCCCCCTTCCCCTTGCTGATCTTGCTGCAGCTGTTTCCTCAGGATTATATTGCGTAGCATGGCACATACTGTGAAGATTTCTGTACATGTCAGTGGATTGTACTACAGGTCTCCCCCAGATGTATCTGGGCACTGGAACTGTGACTTCAGCAACTCAACCACATACCCTATGACATTTTTGGTTTGAGGATGTGCCTCATTGTGGCATTCTTCTGTGTGTGTGTGTGTGTGTGTGTGCATGTCTGATGGCTGTCATCAGCTATGTTTCCAGTGCATAGCCTGCATCCCCCAGTAAATGGCCCTGTGGGATATCCCCCTAGCAACCATCTGGTAGCTAGTATCTGGTATCTGAGTTATGGTAACTGCCAGAGTTGCCAGCACACACATTCAAGGTGATTCCCCTGGCATTACACACAGCTTGGCAGTTGATAGAGTGGTAGCCCTTTCTGTTAATTTAGAGCCTACCCTGTTCCCCAATGGTGCCTTAATTTCTACATGAGTGCAATCAATGGCATCCAGTATTCAGGGTAGTGTGGTACCTGGTAGAACTGTTGCATATTTATGGCCCTGTCCAAAAAGCTACAGGGAAATATATGTGCTCACTAGCATGTTGGAGCATAGCATCCAGGAATTGGTGGAGGATCCTGGATGCTGATGCCTGTGACACCCTCAACATATCTCCTGTTGGTCTCTGAAAGCACCCGTAGCTAAGATTCTAAGGTCTACACATACCTTAGTTTCCACTGGGATGGGTTCCTCTTGGTTGTTTCTGGCTCTGAGTTGAAGGTGGCAGAGGTTGCAGAGTTCCTGTAGTGTGTACTTGTCCACCCTGTAGTGCTCTACAATTTCCATGTAATGTAGATTGTGATAAGTTAAATGTGGCCTGAAAACTCTTCTCCTTCTTGGCCTAGGTCTATTGGCAGCAGCAGTAGTTTGACTTCAGCATCTAGCACATACAAATGGATTAAAGCAGCAGCAGCCCCTAACATTCTGTCTGTGTAGACTTGTCATGTCTGTACTCCAAAAGTTTTGACATCTGCAGGAAAAACCAGCATGGAGTCTTTTGGGATGCTTTATAGCTTATTGAATAGCTCTACCATGTTGGATTGGTTGATTAGCATGCAATTCAGCTGCTTATGCTGTAATTATCATCCATAAAAAACAGATTAACACAGATGCAATCCATTAATAATCTACATCATTAAAAAAAGGCAAATGGGTAGCTAGTCAAACTGATGGTGAAGAGAGTTGTATATGTTTAGAAGACTACAAAAATCCTTTTTCTTTAGGATATTTCTCTACAGAGGAGTACTGAACTTCAGCAGGTATGCTCCCATTTTGACATCTATATACTGCATATTCTGGAATGTATTTAAGAGCAGTGTGAAGCAAAAGCTGTTACACTTCTATCTGTAGGCATTAGTTAGAAGTGTACTGATGAAGTGGGCATGTTTGTCAAGCCATTTCAGAGGTACACATGATTGACCATACATGGTGGGGCAAAGATGAGTTTCTGTAATGGCGCATACAAAACTGGACTGTTCTTTTGGGGGGAGCAAAGGTTAGTTACTGTTATGGCACAAACAAGGAGATGTTGCTCTTGTTACTCTTTTTGTTTTGCATCCTGCCTATTGTTAGTATTCCACATCTGCAAAGTGTTTTATGATTCTCCAGTGGGTAATACTGACTTGCTACCTTTTCTGTTTTATCTGGAAACAGTTATTTTGTAGTTATGTGATACTTATGAGTATTATACCTCTGTTGTCTTTTAGGACACCTACAAGTATATCACAAAGGTGTGTCAATCTACGTAGACCCCCCCCCCCCTTCACTGATGGAGAATATCAAGTCAACGTGGATGGGTTTTGTCAACATGATGCTTTTCTCCCAGAAAGGGGATGGGGAGATATGGCACGCCATTTGCAAATAGCAAATCATGTAGAATGTGAATGCCATGGGCAGCCATGCTAGAACATATGAACAGGTGTACCACAGGGCCACTGACATGATCACTGCTGCACTGAGGCAAGCAGCTGCAGTGGGCTGTGAACAAATGGCTACTGGGGTGGGCCTGCTAAGGAACCCCCAATGAACAGTTCCTTGACAATATAAGAGATCCAGACCACTATCACCTGTTTCCAAAGTTACATAGCAGAATGCCAACAGAGTCTCTGCTGGCAACAAGACCTTTCATCCCTTCTCCCTGTCACCTTAGGGGCCCCCCAAGGCTCCATCCTTAGTCCAATTATTTTTTCTTTCTTCACCAAACAGCTCCATTCTGCTACACTTCAGGCCTCAGTGGTTCAGTACGTTGATGACTCTACCCAGATAGGCTCAGCTTCCTCCCTCAAAGACCTTCATACCATTACTCAAGATTCCTTCTTATCTGCTGAATCCTGGTTCAGTAGGTCCCAGCTCATCCTAAATCCCAACAAAACAAAACTTCTTCCCTTCTGCCCAACCAGACATACCTTCCCATCCATAACCTTCAGTATCCTCTCTAAAAATAAAACCATTATCACCTCAACAAACCTAACCAAGTTATTAGGAGTGAAAAGTGATAATAACCTGAGATTTGATTTTCATATTGCCAAACCATTAAAAATGTTCACAAAAAAACTCAGTCTCTTATATAGAAACAACAGGTTTCTTACAAATAACACAAAAGCTACCATTGCTAGAACCCACCTTCTCTCAACTCTCTTATGTGCCTCCCCAATCTTAACCAACCTCCACAGGACAGACCTAGCCAACTGAAAGCCTGTTATGATAAAATCTCCAAGTTTGCCACTAATGCCTCTTACAAGTCACATGACTGCTCATCACTTAAGCAGTTCTAGTGGCTTGAACTTCCTCAACTCCTTCTCTTTAACCTACTTACCTTCGCCCACAAAATACTCTATCTATCAGAAAAAAAACACTGCTCTCAAAGACATCATACAGCCTTATTCCTCCTCAAGATACCTTCACTCCAGCAACAAACTACTTCTACACATCACCAAAGCTAACAATTCTGCAGGCGAGTCACTTTTTTCCAACTGCATCTCTCATCGCTGAAATAATCTACCAAACTCACTAGTAACTAACTCCTCAACACTTCAATTTTAAAAACTTCTAAAAACACACATTACTAACACTTGGCTCTGCACCTGCAACTCCCCTGAATAGCCTAGTCTTCCTTTTCTCTCTTATCATTAGACTTACTTTACTAGCATATTCTGCCACTAATGGTAGTTTCACTTTTAACTGTACATAAGCTTATAGATATAGTCACTAAATGTAAACAACCATGTTTTTTGTGTAAATTATTGTTGCATTACTTATGAGTCTTATGCCACTGTCTTGTATATATTTGCTTCTTACTTGGATGTATTTGTTTCTCTTGGAGCTTTCCTCCCTGGGCCTCTGCTGAAAAAGGACCTGTGTCTAGTCAGACTTTCCCGGTAAACAAATGTAAAACAAATAAATAAAATAAGCTTAGGTTGGAGCTGTCAGCCACATACATGTTGACATTAACCTTAATGCACAAATAAAGGGGTAAATGCATTACCCCCTGTGTTACTGTTAATTGTGATGATGTTGCCCTTACCTCTTGCTTAACATCTTCCAGGACTGTCTGGACTCCAGTGGAGTATCTCATCTGCAGATGGTAAGGCAAACATATTTATGTCAGTATTGCTGAGCAATTTAAATAAATATTGCAGTGTGTGATGATCTCAGACCTGTTGTGTGTATTGCTCTACTGTCTGTAATAACTGGCAGCACTGTTAGTTTGTTAACATATGTTGCACTATAGTAGTGCAGATATTAATTTATTCATGTGTTTCTTGCTTTTTATCAGAGGTGATCATGACAGTGGGATTGTGGGCCCTCTGCCACCTGATGTCAGCATATCAGCAGACTCTCATAATGACGGTGGACAAAGTGAGGCACAGTTGGAGGGTGCAGAGGTTGAATCTGACACTGAAGAAGACATACAACCATCCCCTGCATTTCCACTGGACAAAGCCAATAGGCCTACGCCTACCCAGTCCAGTGAGTCCACAGATATTGGACAGGTGGTGGGCTAGGACATTGATAAGGGAAGTGTGGTTGGAGTGGTTGGAGGGTGGTTGGGGGGAGCCTGCTGTCCCTCCTCCACTTAGTGCAGATGTCATTTCCCATGCCACTCAATATATCTTTAGGGCCAACATGGAGGCACAGGAATGTTCTCATAAGTGCTCCAGAGAAACAAGTCTGTGGATCTTGCACAGTCTGGCACATGTGACTGCCTCCACTGTGTTGCCAATTTACTGGATTGGATGAATGATAGATTAGAATGAGGGGTGTCTGTGATGGACAAGGGGTGTCAATCATAGAAGAAGCAGTGTCTGTGATGGAATGTCTGCTGGGAGGGGAACAGCATCTTCATGGGCATAGGTCAGCCACATCATCTGCTGTCAGCCAACATGGCCATGCCCGATAATCCTATAGTGGCAGTACTTCCACTGCTTCCATAAGTGAGTTTGCTGTCCACATCCAGATGTGGCAGGACATGGGGTTGTGGTCCTGGGTGTCAGCATGAAGGAAGCTCATCCAGTAGACATCATTCACATTCAGGTAGCAGAATGCATCTGACATTGGGCATGGAGGTGCCAGTACAACTCCTGGCAGAGAGTTCTCATGGTCGGGGATGAAAATGATGCATGGCTCACAACTGTCCGACAGACCAAGATGTAGTGCTAGCATGGAGCTTGGCTGTGTTCATGCCGACACTCGCACACCAATTCCACCTGGAGGACCCCTACTGACACACACACACCAGTTACTCATTTTGTCTCACTGGCCATGTGTTGTTTTATCCCAATGTTCACCTTCTTATCCTTCCTACTCATTCACACACATTCATTCACCTTTTGTGTCAGCCTAGGCTTCCTGCCACCACCACCCCCACACACACAGCACCCTGTGCAAGTGATGATAACTGTGTCATATCCCTGTTTTCTATCTTTTTGGATTCAGGGATACAAAAGCTGTGTCTGGCGCTCAGGGTGTGTACCTAACTCTTAGTGCTTTGTACATCTGTTTTGTGTTGTTACTGCTCATTGTACCATTTACTTATATTGACCTTGGAAAGTTAGACAGTTGATAGCATCAACATTTCAGAACGGTATATCTTGTAATAGTTGTAAAGTCAGAAACTGCAATGTGTATCATTACATTCTAACTTCTCTCTTTAATGATATTCGAGGACAAAAGTATGGTGCACATCATAAGTCATGCCATCATATTCAGATCTTAAGATTGTATGACAGCACTGTAGTCAAACCTCATCAGAACAGTAATGCAGTATAATGAATTCTTTTGCATGTATCTCAACAGACACACGCAGCAGCTGAAGTGACCACAGAGCTCTCTCAGCAAGATAACACAGGGCCTACAAACCATGCCATGATGTTTGCAGCTAGATTAAAAGCCATGTCACTGTAATCTGTCTTGCATAGGTTGAGGTGGTATCTGCCTGGCCTCCAGGTCAGTGCCTGCCCATGCCCTGGTGGGCTGACCGCATATCCAAACATCTGCTATAGCTGATGACATCAGCAGTGTCTGTTGAGAATACGGTAATAACAGTGCCCAACATGCTGCAGTGAAAGGTCTCTGTAATGTCAGGCAAGAGTGCACACACACACACACACACACACACACACACACACACACACACACACACACACCTGAATGCAGTGAAAACAGAACCTCTACATAAGTACACAGACTACAGAACACAGTTCTTAATGCAAGTGCCACGGCACAAGTCTGACTTTTGCAAGACTGCAGCAGAACTTATGCTGCATGACATCAGCAGGACATATGTGAGACAAGATGTTGGCAGGCCTGCATAGGTTCATATGAGTCTACTACCATAATGGCCCTAGCTTCACATGTTCTGAGGAGATTACTAGGCTAAAAGCCCTAGAGGCTTTTCAAGGTTAGCAAAGTTGTACTATTGTTCCCTTATAGACCAATATATGTAGTCTATATTTGTGAATACATGATCAGCACTGTTTGCCCCTGTCTAAGAGTGACATAGATGAAAACCACAGGCTAATTTTACAATTTCCCATAAAATTGCCCATATTGCACTTAAATAAGGTTATTGATGAACTCAGTTTCACATGAATTGTGAGCTTGTTCCATAGCAGTAGCAATCTCTGAGAGACATATCTGTCTCTCCAGCAAGTCCTGCTGTCGTCACAGGCAAGGTTAAGATCCCTACAGCAAGTGAGTCTTGTCCCATTTGATTTGTGGAGGTGCAACATTTCCATTAAGGTAGGTTTAAAGAGTGCTCTGTAGGCCAGGCACAAGTTGCCTCTCAGCAGTCTATACAATACACAGTACAGTATGAGGGCCTCGGAGGCCTCCCAGCTGCTGCAGGTATCTGGTGAGGTACATGCAAATGGAAACATTGTACTCTATTATTGGTCTGATGAGGGATCAGTACAGTGGATTGATAACATCCTTAGCCTTGGATGATATGCCCTTACTTATGAAGTGTGCAGTGTAAAAGGTCTTCTTTACTACTGTGGACAATGATGATCAGAGTTGACGTTGTTATCAACCTACATTCTCAAATCTATCACCATTGTGTTGGAACTTAGGGGGGTATTATTTATAGTGTAATTTGCAGGTACCTCTCCTTTGTCGAAAGGGATAATAATGCACATTTTTTGGGTTAAGTTTGTCTGTGTCTTTGGCCACATTCATTTATGTATGTAAGCCCATTTTGTAGTATGTTGACATTGTTTGGGGATTCAATGATTGCACATAGTTTGTAGTCATCTGTGAACTTAGTGAGCCACAGACCATCTGTTCTCACCTGAATTTTTGAGTAATAGATTCCAAACAGTTGGCTAACTGTCAACAAAAAATTAGGCACTCTCTATAGAATCAAGCCCTTCCTTACCCCTCCAGCCAGAATTACTCTTGCACAGACCCACCTTTCCTCTACCCTCTTCTATGCTTCTGCTATTTATACTAATCTATCTAGAAATAACATGAATAAACTTTCCACCTGTTATAACAACATAGCTAGATTTGCTACCTGTTCCCCTTATAGAACTCACCACTGTCATAACCTCAAACAATTGGGATGGCTTGAACTGCATAATAAACTACTCTATCAGCAACTTGTGATAACCCAAAAAATCCTCTATCACCCCAATAATACACCAATCCTCACTAATCTAATCACCCCCTACAAAAATCTCCCTACACTTCGCTCAGCTAGCAAACCTCTAGTTTCTAATGTCAAACCAAACAACAAAGCAGGGGACTCGCTCTTTTCCAACACACTAGGAAAAAGCTGGAATCAACTTCCAATTGAACTGTCTTCACTTGCCTCCACACATCTATTCAAAAAGCATCTTAAACAATATCTAAAGAATCATTGGCTTTGTCCCTGCTCCAACCCTGACTGATTATACCCAATATACAAAAATTTCATAACTAAACTTGGTTCCTATTGCTCTTGCAAATATAGTGTATACTTCCCTGATAATAGTGAACTTCTACACTCATCTGATAAAAAAAAAAAAAAAAAAAAAGTCTTACTTCTTTTTTTATGAGTATCCCTTACGAAAATTGTTACTAAGTGTTTTTATTTCATGTAATTTTTTATTGTATCTAACAATTTTTTTGTAAACTTGTCTACTGTTATATTGCATATTTATCTTTGTAACTTGTAGGAGCTTTTCTCCCCGGGCCTCTACTGAAAATGGACATGTATCCAGTTAGACTAGCCTGGCCAACAAATGTAAAATAAAAATAAAAAATAAAAATAAACAATAGGAGACCCAGCACAGACCTTTGTGAAACACCACTGGTAACAGATCTCCTGGTAGAGGCGGAATCCCCAAGTATGACTGTATGCATTCTGTTGGTGAGCCAATTGGCTAACTGTCTAATGATGTATATGTTAATCCCCAACTGGGTGAGTTTCTCACAGATGCCTGAGTGGGGGATCATGTCAAAGCCCTTGGCCAAGCTGAGATAGGTAGTATGCACTGATTTGCCTTTGTCCAGGGCTTTGGCGACACTCTTGAAGAATTACACTAGGTTTAACAGGCATGATCTGCCCTTAACTAAGCCAAACTGGGTTGGGTCAAGAGTTTGAAAGTCACCAATGTCTTTGTTGATAAGTTCCAAGATGATTCTCCCCATGGCCTTACAGAGAAGGCTGGTCAGGCTTATGGGTCTGTAGTTCCCTGGGTCAGTTGAGGGACCACCCTCTGTGCAAGGGAAGTATGGTTGCTCTTTTCCACTCTGCCGGGACAATGCCAATACTTAGATTATGGTTGAAGAGAGTACTCAGTCGTTCCGCTAACTCTTGCTTTATACCATTTAGTACGCAGCCTGAGAGGTTATCTGGTCCCATAGACACTGTGTTTGTGGCCTTGTTCTTTGGAGACAATAGGTAGAGAACTGGTGACATGTATGCTTTGGAGTATGATTGCTGGATACAGGGGTGTGAAATTTAACAACCTGCATGCTAACAGGTTGATGATGTCCTCAGGTTCAGCATGACTGTCACCATCCACTATAAATTTGGTGCAAAGCTGGGCCTTTTTTTTTACATCACAGACATAGCTAAATAATGCCTTGTGATCATCCTTAGCTATGGATGCTAATTTAGTTTTGCAATTAGCATTAGAGGACTTTGCAAGATGTCTCATTTCCTTGTTCAAGCTATGGATGGTGTTCTTCTGCTGAGACTGTTCCCTCTAATTCTTAACATCATTTTCTTTCTCATGTTGGATAATCTAGTTATGTTAGTTGTCCACCAGGGCAGCTTGTTTTGTTGTGAGAAGTTTTGATGAATTCTGGTACAGCTGAGTATATACCCTTGTAAAGCTGATGATACAAGGCATATTTGTACACCTCCTTGTAGGAGTCTTTACTGTCAGTGGTGGCAGGAGGTTTGATACTTTGTATGCCATCACTTAGGAGGCCATAGTTTGCTTTGGAGAAACTTTTCAGTCTTTTGCATCCTGAAAGGGGGGGGGGTCCGATATGATTGTTACACTGAATGTGACTGATTTATGTTCAGACCTTACCAGGGAGGGTCTCACACATGAGGTGGTGCAGCAGTCTTCCATGTGGGTAAGTAATAGGTCAACCTAGCATGTAAAATAAACATAACATGCTTGGGAGACAGATGCATTTCACAACAATTCACACTTCTCTGTAATAGATCCCCACTGCGTGTGAAGCAGTGCTCCTCGATGACCCTTTTCAAGCACAATCTGAACTACTGGTTGGGTGATTGTAAAGTCATCTATGGGCTGACACCAATGTCCTTCATGAACAGGGTCAATTAGTGCTGCTTACCACATGCTCTGCTAAAAACAACCATCTAACTATGCTCAATAATGGTATGTGTGTTTTTACACAGCTAGGCTTCTAAAGACCCTAGAGCTATTAGGCTAGTAGCCTCATATGAACCCATGAAGATATGTGCCTATGCAGGCCTTACAATCTTTTGTCAACCACATGGCTTGCTGATGCCATCTACTTTAAATTCACCCGCACTCCTGTCTAAAACAGACTTGTGCCATGGTGCTTGTGTATTGTACTGTGCTCTTTAGTGTCTGTACCTTAGATTTGTAGTGTTCTGTTCTCACTGCAGTTTTGTGTGTGTGTGTGTGTGTGTGTGTGTGTGTGTGTGTGTGTGTGTGTGTGTGTGTGTGTGTGTGTGTGTGTGTGTGTGTGTGTGTGTGTCTAGACAGCAGAGCAGACGTGTATCCTACAGTTAATTCTCAAATTCCATAGATTGCCAGTATTTTGATACTTGCTCAAGGCTACAAATCCATTTCATACAGGCCTCCCAAACTCTTGTTTCCCACATGGCCTGCTGATATCATCTACTATAGGTTCACCTGCACTCTTATATAAATCAGACTTGTGCCATGGTGCTTGTGTAATGTACTGTAGTCTGTGTACTTAGGTAGGGGTTCTATTCTCACTACAGTCAAGTGTGTGTGTGTGTGTGTGTGTGTGTGTGTGTGTGTGTGTGTGTGTGTGTGTGTGTGTGTGTGTGTGTGTGTCTGTGTGTGAGCTGTTGCTTGACATTACAGAGATAATTTTACATCAGCATATGGGACACTGTTATCTTCTCAACAGAAACTGCTGATGTCATCAGCTATAACATGTTATCTGACACACACAAAGTCAAGCAGGAGCTGTGGTGCCTGCATAAAGTACTGTGTTCTGTAATCTGTGTACTTAGATAGGTAGGGGTTCTATTCTTACCACAGTCAACTGTTTTAACTATTGCTTGACATTACAAAGAGCATTTTACACCAGCATGTGGGACACTGTCATATTCTCAACAGACACTGCTGGTGACATTAGCTATATCACATTTTGGGATATGCAGTACTCCCACCAGGACTGGGTCAGGCAGAAGTCACTTCAGCCTATACAATGAAGTATATAGTGACATAGCTTTCTGTGTATCAACATACATCATGGCATGGTGTGTAGACCCTGGGTTATCGTGCTGAGAAAGCCATGTGGTCTCTCCAGCTGATACATGTGTCTGGTGAGGTGCATGTAAAAAAGAGCATTATACTCTATTAATACTGCAGTAAGGTTTGACTGCAGTGCTGTGATACAATCGTAAGATATCAATATGATGGCACGACTTAAGATGTGAACAACATCGGCTTTCAATATATTTCTATGTAAATGTGTTCCCAGTGTTGCATCACTGATTTTCTGTATAGCAAGATTGTTGTAAATGCTATGATTAGCATGGAACTTCACTTTACAGATGGAAAACATTACTGTAAATGACCCTCCACTGGACCAGTAATCAAGGAGCCTTAGTCCTCACCACTGTCACCAGTGGGGGACATACACTGGGAGGATAACAGGTACACATACAATATTCCCAGATGCAGCTCTCTGGATCAAATGCAATTTCCCTTAAGAGCACACAGAGACCACAGTCAGTCTTGGGCTGTTTTTTCCCTCTTTCTCCAGATCCATAATAAGACTCTCCACTGGCACAGCTATGAGTTGAGATCTCATCTGAGTGGCCAAGCCAAGACCTCTAAGCAGCCTCACTGCGCAACCAGTGCTTTGTGGCCCTGCCCAACTAGCTAACAAACACACACACACACACACTCTTTGAGGTTTCACTTACACACACTCAAACACACACACACTCACCTGGAAAAGGCTGGCACAGGTTTACTAGCTATGCCCCCTTTTGCCCAGATTAAAAGGTAGTTATCACTGCCACCAGCCAACTCCTTACCAGCTACTTTAAGGCCCTTAACAAAGGGTGTACAATCTTACTGTGTAATATTAATATTAATACAAATGGTAGTTTGATCAACAGCAAGGGTATTAGGAGGGGTCCACACAGTGTCACCAAATAAATATGGAAGTACTCTCAAAACTTAAATATCTCTAGACATATCAGCTACAGTGAAAGGTTTAAATATATTTAATAATAAATAATAAATAATAAAAGAACAAGAAAATAGTATATAATCACAGTGACATCAGAGTTCAAAATCACAGGAAATATTTAAAACAACATTGCAGGCCAATCTCAAATTTAAAGAAACAAAAATATCTAAACTAAGTTTTGCTATATTCCTGACTATATCCAAGAGCATTATACTGTTTCCTAGAAACTTAATTCATCAGAGTAAGGCAGATGTTGTGATTAATGGTTCTTGTCAGGTCCAAGACAGAAATCAGAATGTACTGTTTCACTGAGAGACTTCTCAAATTAATATCTCAAATATTACTGCTGGGATAGCTGGCAGAATGAAATAATTTCTTGTCATCTAACTCTATCCCAGGTAAACCCTCCAGTGCTGAAATCTGGCAGTATTTAGCATCTACCTGTGAAAATACATAGACCTCAGATCTTTAGCAGATACTGAAAGTCATAAACCAATTACATTCCTTCACATTTCAAAACTAGTGATTATTTCACCCTAATAACAATGCAGAAAGCTAACTAGTTTTAGATAGTGTCTCTTTGCTGCATTGAAACAGAAAGATACAATCTTTTATGGCATAACCATAAAGTAATTTAATTTCAATTATTTTTTGAAGATAATCTCCTGTATTCCAGTTTCCCTTGTTAAAATATACACATTTAAACAGTTACAATAGTCCATGCACATTTCTGTTCTCTTCCAGCAGGGCACACTGTGGTCACATTTTAAACCAGGCCCTTTATAAAATACCTTTTTAACATACATGTCTGTACAAACCTAGTTTGATATATACATGACATGCACTTCTAATACAGTTGTAACACAAACATCTTATATAGACCATTTTGATATTCAGAAATTGCAAATAATTATTTACAAAATCCCAGATATTTGAGGTGGAAGTATCCCCCTTTGTTACACTTCTTCCCCTCCTCAAAGACTCAACTTAGTTTTTCAAGTGACCCTTGAGAAACATTTCTTGAGAGGGATGAGCCTATCTGGTAATACATCACCCTATATGCTTTCTTGAGATCCTAGCTGCCTTGGAATTGCAGACCCTAATACAGTGCTGTACTATCATATCATATGGCTGCAACCCTATGCTCCATCATAGTAATTTGGGATTTTGCTGGCTGGCTTCCTGTAGCCATACATCCCTCTCAGACTCCACCTGTCTACTACTTCAAATAGCTAGCACCAGGGCCTCCCTATCATGGTAAGGTTTTATGGTGTTAATTTGTACGGCCTGTGACCCTGCCTCCTGCCTAGCAGTTATACCATGTAGTTAACATCACTTACCTTGCATACAACCTTAATTGGTCCTTCTGAAGCTGTCTGCAGCTTGTTGTGTCTGGCAGGAATGAGAACCATAACCTGCTGTCCCATAGCATACTCTCTAGCTCGAGGATTCCTATCATACCAGACCGTTTTCTGGTGTTGGGCTTCTGCCAGGTTCTCCTGGGCCAAGCCCATGAGTTCCCTGAGCCTTGTCCTGAGGTTTAGGACATATACCACAACAGACTCCACGTGGGATTCACACTCACCCTCCCACTTATCATGAATCAAATCTAGAGGTTTCCTCATCTTATGCCCATACAGCAACTGAAAGGGTGAAAAACCTGTGAATTCCAGGGGCACCTCTCTGAGAGAAAATAACAGATGGGGCAAATATGTTTCCCACACCCTCTAAAATTGCTCTGAAAATGCCTGTAGCATAGTCTTTAGTGTAGAGGTTAACCTCTCCACAAAACCATTAGCTTTGGGGTGGTAGGGGGTGGCCTTTAGGTGCTTCACCCCACAGCATTCCCACAAACAAGCCAGCAGGTCTGACATGAAATTGGCATCTCTGTCAGTATTTCGTTTGCTGAAATTCTCTAACAAAGCCTGACTCGATGGAGGACAGAGCCACCTCCTCAGTATATCTGGTAACATAATCTACTACCACTAGGATATACTTCTTCCCTGTAGAACTTGGGGTATTCTGAGGCCCCACAATATCCATAGCTACCCTCTGACATGGCTCCTCAGTCACAGGCAAAGGGATCAAAGGAGCTTTGACCTTGTCTCCTGCTTTGCGTAGCATTTGACACTGCTCACAGGTCTTGCAGTACCCTCTTACATCCCTGGAAATCCCAAGCCAATAATAGTTCTGCATAATACATCTCTTTGTATGCTTTATGCCCATATGACCTGCAAAGGGAATGTCATGGGCTATGGCTAAAAATGCCAGAGGGTAGGCTCTGGGTACTACCAACTGCTGTATTCTTTCACCCTCTAGCCCTCCCTCAAGGGTCCACTCTCTATACAGTAACCCTTTGTCTCAGTATACAGATTCCCCCTTTCCTTGAGAATCAGGTGCCTCACTAGCAATCTCCCTCAAGCCTTGTAATGTAGGGTCTGAGAGCTGAGCCTGTCTCAACCCTCTCTTTGTAACCCTTCCCAGCTCCCCTGCCACAGGAAATCTGGTATCCTCTGACAGCGGCACCTCATTGTTAGCTTGGGTACTACTACTCACCTCCACCCCTGCACTCACTCTGTCCAAGGGAACATCAGTACCCACAAGCCACTGTAGCTCACCTTTAGTCTCATTGCTACAGGGTAGCTCCCTCTCAGAAGTAGCCACCACACCAGTCCTGGCTTAAAGTGTGCTGTCTGTCTTGGTCCCCCCAGGATACCAGATTGACATACTTGTCTCCAAGCCTGATTGTGTGTAACTACATGCACACCTGTACTGCATTATCAAAATCATTCCCTATCAGGACATCTGCAGGGATATCTTCAAACACACCTACTTGCTTGCTTCCTTTTCTACCCTCCCAGTCAAAGTGAACCCTAGACAAAGGTATTTAGAACAGGGGCCCTCCTAAAGTTTTGACTGGAGTAGACTACCCAAGCAAGTAGTTCCCCTCTTTAACCATTGCAGGCTTCACAATGATTAGGTCAGAGTCTCTGTCTCTCTTAGCAGTGTCCTGTTTCCCATCTACTAAAGTAGGATATAACCTCTTGTGGTAGTTTGGTATCCTTGTTGTCTTCAGACAACTTACCAGTGGCATTCTGTCATTCCCACTTACTGGCTCTCTTACATTTGGTTCCACACCTTGCCTCCATGGACATCTATATGCTTCATGGCCCCACTGGTTACATTTAAAATATTTAATCATTGATCCAACTGCATACCTAAACTAGTGGCTTCCCCTGTTACTGGCAGGTTCTGTTGGGGTGGTTTAGGCTGCCTACCTTGGATTCCCTTATACCCATGTACAGCACTGGGTATCCCTTTCCTGGGCAGTGATGCCCTGCTTACTAGATATAGGTCTCCCTTTTTCCCAACTCATCTGTGGTACTTCATTCCCTATCTGCAAACCAGATCCTTATGTCCTCAAGGAAAGTGCTAAGGGCTTGTTCCCACAACAAAAGGTCTGCCAGGCCTTCAAAAGGGGTGACCTGGCACCCACTCACCCACCTATGAAAATAAGTTCTTAACTCAGCAATGTATTCACACACACTTTCATCTGCCTTGTGTCTATACTCATGAAACGTTTTCCTATAAGCCTCAGGTGTTAACTTAACACACTCAAATAAATAGTATTTAACTGTATTATAATTTAATCAATCAGTATCAGACAATTTGGAAACAGCAGTTGCAGTTTTACCATGGAATAAGAGGGTTAGGAACTGTACCCAAAGTCCTTGGTCAACATTATACTGTTTACAAACCATTTCAAACATATGAATAAATCAAAATTATCATCCTCGGTAAACCATGGAAAAAATATACTGACCTTTGTTGCTTCGGGGGTTCAGTTACTCCCTTCCCCATTACCACTATGACCCTGGTGAAGAGTCAGCATCTCCTTTTCATGTTGCCTGTACCTTTCATTTTTTCAGCCTCCAAACATCTCAGTCTCTCATTTTCTTCAGTCTCCAAACACTGCAGCCTCTCTGATGATTCTATTTCCAAACGTTTGGCCTCCAGTTCAAATCTCTTTAACTCCAGATGGATTTTTAAGTCCTCTGTGGAAAAGGTGAATTGTCCATTTTCTGAGAGTTGTACATCCCCACGGCCAGTTTGGTTGTACTTGTTGCTGGTCTCTGAGGCAGCTGTGGTTAAGGCTGCAATCACTTCTACTTTAGTTAGGTTGGCATGCCCCAGTCCTTTGGCTTGGCACATCTCAGCCAACAATTTCCTTGTCAGCTTAACATAATCCTCTGCTGGCATCATTGTCTGCTCTCCCTGACTAACACAGCTAACAAAAAATAAATAAAACTATTTTGATATGAAACTCTGAATGTCTACCATGTGGCTGCTTGAGAGTACAAACATCCTTGTTAGTGACCACTGTTTACAGGTTATAGGATTGCAATATGCACACCACTGAATCCAAGCATGTGATGTGGTGATCCCACCACTGCTCACCAATAAATATGCAATGACCCTCCACTGGACCAGTAATCAAGGAGTCACAGTCCTCACCACTGGAACAAGTGGGTGAAGTGCACTGAGAGGATAATAGGTATGCACACACAGTATTTCCAGATGCAGCTCTCTGCATCAAATGCAATTTCTCTTAAGAGCACAAAGAGATGAGAGTCAGTCCGAAGATGGTTTCAACATCTTTCTGCAGATCACCAGTAAGACTCCTCACTGTCACAGCTATAGAGTTGAGATCTCAGCTGAGTGACCAAGCCAAGCACCATCTCTGTCCAACCAGTGCTTTGTGGCCCTGCCCAAGTAGCTGACACAAACATACTCTTTGAGCTTTGATTTACACACACACACACACACACACACACACACACACACACACACATATATGGGAAAGGCTGGCACAGGTTTACTAGCTATGCCCCCTTTTGCCCAGACAATAAGGTATGTATTACTCTAACCAGCCAACCCCTTATCAGCTACTTCAAGGCCCTTAACAAAGGGTGCCCAATCTTACTGTGCAATATTAATATTAATACAAATGTTAGTTTGACCAAGAGCAAGGTTATAAAGAGGGGCCCAAACAGTGTCACTAAATAAATAAATATGCAAGTACTCTCAAAACTTCAACATCTCTAGACAGATCAGCAACAATGAAAGGTTTAAATATTTTTAATAATAAATAATGAAAGAACAAGAAAATACTCAGTATATAATCACAGTGACATCAAATTCAAAATGACAGACAATATTTAAAACAACTTTGCAGCACAGTGTAAAATAAAGAAGGAAAATATCTAAACTATGTTTTGCTATATTCCAGATTATATCCAAGAAAATTATACTATTCCCTAGAAACATACTTCAACAGAGCAAGGCAGATGTTGTGGTTAATAGTTCTTGTCAGGTCCAAGACAGAATACAAAATGCACTCTCTCACTGAGAGACTTCTCAAATTAATATCTCAAATATTACTGCTGGGATAGCTTGCAGAATGACATCATTTCTTGTCATCTGACTCTATCCCAGATTAAACCCCACTGCTGGAATCTGGCAGTATTTAGCATCTACCAGTGAAAATACATAGACCTCAGATCTTGGCAGATGCTGGAAGTCATAAAACAATTACATTCCTTCACATTTCAAAACTAGCAATTATTTCACCCTAAGGACTATGCAGAAAGCTCCCTAGTTTTAGATGGTGTGTCTCCTTGCTGCATTGAAACTGAAAGATACCTTCTTTTATAGTGTAGTCATAAAGTAATTTAATTTCAGTTATTTTCCTGAAGTTAACCTCCTGTATTCCAGTTTCCCCTGTTAATATATATATAGATAAACAGTTACAATAGTGCATGTACATTTCTGTTCTCTTCCAGCAGGGCACACTGAGGTTGCACTTTAAGCACAAGTTCTTTATAAAATACCTTTCTAACACACATGTCTGTATGAACCTAGTTTGATATGCACATGGCATACAGTTCTAATACAGTTGTAACACAAGTATGTTATATAGATCATGCTTATATCCACAAATGACATATCATTATTTACAAAATTCCAGATAGCTGCGTTTGCAGTATCCCCTTTGTCACAATTACAGCACACACAGTTCTGCATTTATTTGTAGATTGTGTGCCTTTGTCACCATTCAGTTGTGTGCATTAGTTCCTCCTGTACTATGTTATCACCATTGGTGGACTCAATGATTGCATACAGTATGCAAGAATGAGTAAACTTGGTAAGGCAAAGGCCATATGCTTTAGCCTGAGCTGTCAAGAAATACAATTCAAACAGTGAGGAGCCAAGCAGAGATCCCTGTGGTTTGACAATGGTGACAGCTCTAATGCTACAGGTTAATTCACTAACTTTCACATGATGTGTTCTCTCAGCAAGCCAATTGTTTACCCATCAATGGATGGAAGGTTTAATCTCCAACTTGGGGTTATACTCAATGATACCTGTGTGTGATTGTGTCAAAACCCTAGGCCAGATCAAAATGGACAATGTTCACTGTCTTATCTTCATCCAGGCCTATCACACAGAATCAATGTGTTGTGACAACATCACAAATCACCTATGGTGTGACCCAGCACATACGCCTTCCTGATATGGTTGAATACACAGTACAACACACCCTACACATGGCCTATGTTCCCATACAAGGGTGTACATCAATATGCATCCACCTGAGTTGGGGAGAGAGCACCTGATGCATGCACATATAGAGACATCCTGACTCTTCTCGATTGTGAGGTAGACCAACATGTCATCATGGACCTCTATATGTACACTAGTAATATTCCAGATGCGTGCAACAGACCTGTGTAAGTTGCTACTGCTACAGCAGCTCCATTACATCTGACAGATGTCCTCAATGAGGTCATCAAGGGCATGCATGATGACAAGAGTATCATTATGTGGAACTTGAGCAGGTCAAAGCATTTGACAAAAATCCACACCAAGGTATTCAATCAACATTGTCATATGTGGCCATAAACAGCTATATTACCAAATGGGTATGTTATGATGTGAGGTAATGCCATCTGGGCTAGGGAGAATAGGGCAGTGCATGTGTAACATATGTCAACATAGTTAGCTGGAGTTGTGTAAAGAATTTTGCGTCATTTGACTATAACACTGATTTGTACAGATAATTTTGTTAAAATGTTATCAACAGCGTTTTTATAATTGATTAAATGTATATGATTAAACAAAGAATTCTTGAAGGGAAGAGTAGAAGTTTTTGAAATTGTTATATAGCCTTTGGATACTGCAACAGATCTTAGCAAAGTTTTGAGTGTGTATTGTGCCACAGTCAAGTGATCAAATGTGATGTCATTCTATAACCAGCACTGAGAGGATGGAACTCTCACAGCAGGTTATTTTGTTTTTTTCCTTTGGAACCTGATATAAAGATCTATGTCAACTATCACAGTTCATTTGAGTTAGTACTGTTCAGTTCAGTTAGTTAGAAGCTAATCGCCTTGCCTTGTGGAAGTAAGCATCCCAGCATCCTATATTGCCTTGCTGTATTCATTAAGTTAGCTAGGGAACAGTTACTCTTTATACAGGCAAAAACTGCAATGAGATTAGTTAAGTATTGTTTTTTCTACATCTGTGTCAATCTGTCCAACTGCGTTATTTTTATTTCTCCTGTGATTTAAATTCTGGTGTTTATTGTACTTAGATATATAGTATTCTCATGTTTTCTACTTTATTATTTATTATTAAATATTTTCTACCTTTCATTGTGGTTGGTCTTTTAGAAAATACTTTTAACATCTTGAAAGCACTTGTGCTTATTTTAGTGATGCCATGACCACTCTGAAAAGCCTTGCTGCTTTGGTAACACTCTACCATTTACATTAGTATTGATTTTACTCAGTATAATTGGAAACTCTTTTAAGAACCTTAGAGTGGCTGACTGGTGGCAGTGTGGTTATGTTACTGTCTGGGCAGAACAACCACAGCTAGTACATCTGTGCCAGCCTTTCCCAGGAGAGTGTGTGTGTGTGTGTGTGTGTGTGTGTGTGTGTGTGTGTGTGTGTGTGTGTGTGTGTGTGTGTGTGCGTGTGTGCGTGTGTGCGTGCGTGTGTGCGTGTGTGCGTGTGTGTGAGTGTGAATATCAAATACCCAGTTGTGGGTGTGTCAGCTACTTGGAACTGGGACACAGTGTTTCAAAGTGAGTCTTGTTTGGGATCTGGAGTGACAGAGAGTCCAGTCTCAGGTCTGGAGTGTGTCCCCTGTGAGTTCTTGGGGGAAATTATGCTTGATGAGCTGCATCTCACAATACTGTGTAAATCCATTCCTGTTTTTAGTGTCTGTCTTTCACCAGTCTCAATGGCGAGGATTGTGGCTCCTTCTTTTCTGGCCTGGTGTAGAGAGGCTGTCACAGGGTAGACTAGTATATGACATACGTGGCATCTCCCCATGTTGAAATGTGTGACTTGACATACAGCCCCGGTCCAGTGATCTATTTGGTACATCAGGGATGTCTGCTAGGCCCTTTCCCGCCCATTAGTTTAGTGATGGATTTCACAGATGATGTACACATGCTGTGTCAAAACAGCTGTCTGAAGGGCTACAGCTTGTGTGCAATTATCGATCGCAACATTGATATTAGTATAATACAGACAGTATCAACACATACCACAGACTGCTGCCACAGCCATGACAGAACCTGCATTGAGAAGACACATGGAGGGATTTGTTGAATCAGGAAACAGATATAGCACCCAAGTATAATGTGGACATCACACCCTATAATAAGACCTATAGGTATGTGACCTGTGTCCTGGGGTACAGGTTAAGTGGTACATCCACCAGCATGTGATCACAGTACTGACTACTCCTTTGAATGTAACACAGGTAATAGGTATGTAAGGACATGCACATCAGAGGCCATAATAACTTCACGGTTCCCAAACTTAATCATACTAACTGTGTGCAAAGCACCCTTCTTCATGTACCCCCCTATACATCTTCCAGTGATGTATAACTGAAGTGTACCACCTTTGTCACACTGTGCTGTCACACAGCTTTTTGGCCATACCTAGGTATTCTTTCTGGGAATATACATGATTGTCTGTTGGTATGGAACAGCAATAGGTTCATAGGTGTTTACTAGGTTAAGGACCACAAGGCACTTTTTAAGCCTAGCCATACATCCCAAATTCTGACAAGTTCTGATACCCTTGATAAGTGTAAGCAGGGGCTTGGGAGATGGAATGTTTACGAGAAGGGACCTGGGAGATGAACCATTTACAGGTTGCCCGTGTCCATTAGAGATATTGGTGCCAAACCAAGGATGAATTTCCTGTTCCTCATCCAATTTCCAAGTTGCACTTTAATGGGGTTAGGGAGGAAATCTACAACACATGGATGGGGAGCCTGTTCTAAGATGGGGTAGTCTCAGGGATACATACCTGCCCCTCCAGCAGGTACTATCTATATCACAGGCAAGGTTTAAGTGTTTAGTCCAGGTAATTCTGGTGCTGTTTGTTTTGTGGATATGCAGGAGGTCCACCAGAATGGGATCTGACAATGCTCTGCATGCTAGGAATAAATCTCCCCTGAAAAGCCTGTTGGAGGCAGAATACAGGGATAGGGCCTTGATGCAGTCTGCATAGGACATTTTATGTACACCCTGTATTGTTTTAGTGAGGAACTTCTTTGAACATTCTAATTCTTGGATATGCTGGGTTAGGTACATACCAAAGGGGGCATTGTACTCAATGATAGGTCTGATGACTACAGAATACAGTGGAACAATGACTTCCTTGGACTTAGATGTCATACCTTTGTTTATAAGTTGCACAACATAGAATGATTTCCTCACTACTGTAGACACGTGATGGTCAAAGGCTAGATCACTGTCTGGGTGTGTCCATAACTATTGGGTCAACTCTAAGAAGTGTGTTGTCAATGTGATAGTTACCAGGGGTGGATGATTTCCTAACAGATACTATTATGCATTTCTTGTCATTTAGTTTTAGTTCATGGCTCTGACACAAGTTGCTTGCCTATGTCAGTCCTTTCTGGAGAACATTTGTGCCAGAGTGGGATTCAGTGACAGCTGCTAATTTGCAGTCATCTGTAAATGTAGTCAGCCAAAGACCATTGATATTGGACTTGACTTCACAAAAGAAAGTGCCAAAAAGTAGTGGTCCAAGGACAGATCCCTGAGGGACTCCACTTGTGACTGACCTCTTTTTAGAGGTGAATTCCCCAATTCTAACTTCATGGATCTTATTTGTGAGGTAGTTGGCTATCCAGTGGGTGATATACAGGTTTGTACCCAACCTCTTGAGTTTATCAACAATGCCCAAGTGGGTTATTGTGTCAAATGCCTTGACCAGGTGAAGGTAGGCAATGTGAAACATTTTTAGCTCATACATCACCTTCTCAAAGAAGTCCACCAGGTTGAGTATGCATGCCCTGCCCTTGATGAAATCAAACTGGGTTGAGTCCAGTGTCTGGAGGTTTATTATATCACAATTGATTATTTCCATGGCTTTACATAAAGACTAGTGAGACTTGTGGGTCTGTAGTTTCCAGCGTCTGTAAATGGTCCACCTTTGTGCAGAAGGATAATTGTTTCTGTTCTCCACTCATGAGGCATGGAGCCTGTTTGGAGGCTACAATTAAATAGCAATTCCAGATATCCTGACAAGTCATGTTTCATGCTATTTAGACTGAATCCTGGGATATCGTCTGGGGCAACTGATGCAGTGTTCTTGGCCTTAGAGAGTCATTACACCAGATGCATGTGTGCTACCTGTTCAACTTATGCACACACACTGCATCCATAGGTGTTTGACAACATTAGTGGCATGTATATCATTCCTGACAGTGTGGATTGTGCCATAGATATATGCCATGCACTCATGAAAAGTAGACTGTTTTGACCTTACTGTCACATACATAGCAGTGTCCCTCCTAACACCTCCTTCAGACATCACAGTACTGGGACAGTATGCATGGTTACCCTCATAGAGTTTGGATTTGTCATAATAGCTGTCAAGTGTGTGTATGCAAGCTCATCTCTTATCACTCCACAGAGTGTATGCAGGGTCAACTCTTATCACTCCACATCACATATGTTAAATCAGAGGCATGGGATTAGTGGTAGTATTATTCTGATATTGTCCATGATTGCGTTTGGTTCTTATAATGTTTGCCAAGATCCTTTATCAGAGGCCACCTTACTGAAGACCTCTACTGACAGTACGCCCATATTCAGGTATATCATTTTGCACAGCTTCTCAATATGCACCTACCCCAATTGTATCCCTGAAAGATGCATTATTCACGTAAGTATGCTTATCTCACACACACATCCTCCCCATTGTTATGTCACCTTGTGTGACATTCACATACTACACATTTTCATTGTAGAGTCTGTACTGTACCATATAGATTTGTACTTGGTGTTGCTGCTACAGCCATCTTCTATTGGCATGCCCTCCTCTGCTGTACATGTGGGAGTTTCACCTGTACTCTTTCCTTGTGTTCATTCCTACAATTTATCTTTGTGTCCCTGTTCAATACACACACACTTCCACTGGGTTATCATTTTACATGGCAGTCCCACGTCCTATTACAGATCATTAACACAGCTTCAGTACAGAATGCCAGGAATAGGATATCACAATACTCTGCACTGTAGGCACACTGTCCTGTACTGTGTTTGGACGACATACTTCTCATTCATACCAACTATGTATATATTACCAGAATGTCCAGATGTTTTTCTTAACAAATACATGGCTTCCTTCCATATCACTGGGATGATCTCTGGACTGATGTGACTCAATATTACATAAACATGAGTGCATACCTCTCAGATGTCCTGATTTGTGCAGAATGTTCAGATTTTGTCTCATGTTTGTGATCTTTTCCTCATAACATTTTTTTCCTGGCAAATCATTGGCATGTCATTGAAGTGTGCAGTCAGAAATTGATGACTGACATTTGAGTTTCAAACTTCATGCTCTTCAGAAACTTCATGCTAATGTACAACCTATACATTTTATTAACTTTCTAAGTTTGTCATCGCAGTATTAAAAATCTCTCCCTATTTCTGGCCCTTTATTCCCCTATTATTATGGCTTTGCCCACATTTTTCACTCTAACAGGTTGTGAGTGTTACATTCTATTATATTTCTATGTGACATCTATGCCAAATATGCCCCTACTCCTGGTTATTTGTACTCTCATTAAGTGGGCCTCTGCAGATATGTTGCACTAACACAATGGCAGCTATGTGTAAAACCCCTGGTGATCATTCTGGCATTACATGCAAATTCACACACCATGGGTGCTCTTCCTTACATGAAACTGCTGTCCATGTTCACTGACAGTGTTCATTATATGTAAAGCCCTGGTGATCATTGTGGCAGTTCACACAAATCTGCACATTGAAGATGCTCTCCTTTACAAGGAATTGCTATCAGTGTCCGCTTATGAGGTTTTGCAGCTAGTAACACTGTTGTGAGCCAGAAAACTTAGCTTAGGTGAGATGCGCCTCATTAAAATGCATTGCACACTGCTGTATGCTGCACACTGTTGAGCAAACACAGTCCATGTAGGTTCTGCATGAATCCTACATGGAGTTTTTTGAATCCCATGGTTAATTTTTGTAACTAATGATCTCATGGATTTATTTACAGTCATCCCTAAAATTGAGGGCCTTTGAGTTTTTCATGATCCCTTAACTCCCTCACTCCAATCGGGCTCAGGAAGTTTGCATTGTAACTTACAATAGACGGAGCCTAATCCTTTTGACATAACCAAATTATGTCCTCATATTTCAAACAAATGTTCATATCTCTGGAACCATAAGGGTTATGAAAAAAGTATCAATGGCAAACACTTTGGCACAAACTATTTTTATAGTGGTAGTATTCTTTAGTTTCAAGGTCTTAAACTGAATTTTATAAGTCACAATAAACACAATGGGCCAGATTCAGGAAGGCTTACACGGAGTTCAAGAGTAGTGTAAGCCTCCGTGTAAGCCTCCTGATTCAGGAACAGCCCAAATCTCCGTGTAAGAGACAGCTAACACGTCTCTTACACGGACTGGGTGTGGAAATGCTCAATACCTCATTTGCAGCTCAAAGATATGCAAATGAGGTATCTGAGCGATCCACAAAGCAGAAACCAGTCCGTGTAACGGACGTGTTAGCTGCAGAAATGTACTCAGCTGACAACTGAGTACATTTCTGCAAAATTAAAAACGGAGTTATGTCAGCTCCAAATAAAGGGTGCATATGTTGCATTAAGCATGCCAATGGCCAAATATGTGGCCATTGGCATGAAAAACTGTTGCAAAAATAAGTTATATAACTTTTTTTTTCACGGGATTTTGGGTTTAACTGCAGCACACCAGCATAAGCGGGTGCGCTACCTAAAACTGAAAACCGAAGCTTATAAGCCCACAATTGTGGGATTTATGTATTACATTGAATGTCAATGGAGGGACTTGCAGACCAAAAACAATATGGCCTCCGTTTAGTGGTTGTCAAGGGGGGGAAGCTCCGTGTAAGACATGTAACTAGTCATTACTAGGCAATCCTATGTAAATGAGGGTTACAATACTGAATCACACTGTCACATAGGTAATGAGCACTGTCTGAGTAGTGTAAGAGTTAGAGACGGGGGAGGAACAGAGTAAGAGGTAGGTGACATCATGGGGGGGAATGATAGCAATAAA
>NC_056732.1:1212640944-1212796851 GCF_019279795.1 Protopterus annectens | reverse complement strand
ATAATAAGCATTTCATGTTGGCACAACAGAGCGTTCATTTAAAACACATTTATAAACATATTTATGATATTGCCAACTGCAAAGATAATAGCATTTTGTACAAACACTCAAATATTTGTAATGAGTTTAAACATTTCTCTTTCGGAATATTGGAGAAAAATTAGTTTAAACCCCAGAGGGGGATTTGGAAGGGATGGCTCATTTGGCAGATAAGGTTAGGTACAACTTTCCCACCAGGGTTGCATAAACATGTTTCTATTGCATCCGTTTTATAGGGTCTATATTAGAACATCGAAGTTTCAGAACTTCGAATGTTGTAATATGGACCCCTATTCAGAGAATGCTGAAAATAACGAAGCTACAGAAAACCTAATTTTTTCCTAGGGAAAGAATTCGGTTGTCTGTTTCTGTCGCTTCACTATTTTCAGCACTGTGGTGGAAAGTTACGGGTCGGGTTCAGGTAATTGCGCAATTGGGCACGGGTTAGGTGAGTTAGGGTTAGGGCGCAGGTTAGATATGTGTGCAATTGTGTGGACGTGAGAGTTAGGGCAGGTTAGGTGAGTTACAGTTAGGGTGCGGGTGAGGTGAGTGCATGTTAGTGACGGACCTTAGGGTTAGGGTTTTGGTTAAGGTAAGTGGATAGTTAGTGGTGTATATACAGTTTAGTGTAGGGTTAGATGTAAGATTTTAAGTGTATGTGTGTGGATTGCGCTTTGTTTGGTGTGCTTGTGTTATGTGTATGTGTTTTGGAACAGCAATTTTTTTCCTTAGGAAAAAATTTGCTGTTCTATATGTTCGATGTTGTCAGCGTTTGCTGAATAGGGGCAGATATTAGAACATTCAAAGTTTTAAAACTTCAATGTTCTAATATAGACCCATTTTATATATGAGGGCTAGCAAACTATAAACAATCCCCCAGATTTATGAAGCCCTGTAGAGCATGCAGGATTAGTCTAAGAGCTATATTTGGCAATATGGCCGATGTGCGATCCAGGAATGAGCTCCCGGGATGTGCACATGAGCTCCTATTCTAATCCTGCATGGACCGAGCTCCTGTATGCAAATTATCCTCATTTGCAGGTGAAAACCATGCAAACGAGGGTGATTTGTTATCCAGGAAGCAGGCAGCTGTCAGTGCAGGATGAGTGCAGTCTGCAGAAATGTACTCGGTTAGTAACCGAGTACATTTCTACAAACTACAAGATGGAGTTATGACAGCTCTAAATAAAGGCTGCATATTATTGAGGAAGCATGCCAATGGCCAAGTAGAATGCCACTGGCTTTGCAAATTGTTTAAAAAATTAAAATAAACAACTTCTATTTATTTTTTGTCGATCTCGTCTGTTTAAGCATATGGCAGCAGCGCACAAATGGAATCGGGGGGGGGGATAATAAAATAAACCTAAAATAAGCATTCTAACTAAAATCAGTATTCTGTCATGCAAGTCAATGGCAGGCATAAGACAACCTGGCCAGTGAGTAATGGTTGCTAAGGGGGAGGCTCAGTGTGTGACATGTAACTATGCATTAGCAGGCAATCCTATGCAAACGAGGGGAAGGATAGTGAATCCCAGATTTCCCCAGGGTGTGGGGCAGGTCCCAATAGTGTAAGAGTATAAATAGCTGGGTGCAAGACTAGGATATAGGTGACATCATGGGGGGTGTCAGGCATACTGTAAGTGGATTGGAGCCCTGTGGCTCGGGATTGCTCCTAGCTCAGCACAGCTAAGCTAGGGGTGTGTCCAAACCTGCCTAGCACTCTTTACAAAGTGTAAGTGGGTGTGCGCACTGCGCATCAGGTTTTACAGGAAGAAAAAGGAAGTTAAACTAGGAAATAGCAACTCTGTGCACATTTGAGCAGTCAGTTTGCACGGCGTGCACACGGGCTTAAACAGGGAGGCAATGGAAAGGGAAAACAGCAGTAGGAAGGTAATCAATGAGAACTAGCTTAGCTGGCAGGTGAAATGTATCAGAATCAGCCAATTACACAGACAACAGATCAGCCGAGTCCAGAACACTATTATAAACTAAGCACACACCTTCCCCTCTGGTTTTTCAACACTCTACACCATTGGTGTATACAAGCAGGGAAATTTTAACAAACAAACCTACAAAATGAGAAGGGCTACAGCAGGCAATGTAGAACAACATGTGCAAGAGGCTGAGGGTGGTGAGGATGTGAATGCTGCTGAACAACCTACAGTGAGGAGACAGAGAAGAGTGTACAGACTCAGGGTAACCTAATGGGGGCTACATGAGCTAGAGAAAGTAGAGTGCTATAGGGTGGACAGAGACATCCTACAGCAAATTGTTGAGCTGTGCCAGCCACACATGACACACCAAACTGGCCAAGAGGAACCCATCCCAGAGGATACCAAGGTATGTGTAGGCCTAGGTATACTAGCCACAGGTACCTCCCAAAGCACAACTGCGGATATCATGGGGATCTCACAGGCATCAGCATCCAGAGTATTCCACCAGTTTCTGGATGTCATGTCAACACTTGCCAGTGAGTACATACATTTCCTCAACACACATGAGGTGTTGACCAGCAATATGCATCTCTTCCACCAAATAGCAGAATACCCTGAGGTAGAGGGTACTATGGACTGCACACACATATGCATCAAAGCACCACCCGGTGAGCAGGGTAGGGCCTACATCAACCGCAGGGGCATCCCCTCCATCAACTGCCAGGTCATATGTGATGCCCAGGGCATTATAATGAATGCGTGTGCTGGCTGCCCTGGAAGCTATGACGATTCACACATATGGCATCTGACGCAGCTGTACCACAGATTTGCCAATGTGGACATCCCCTATGGTCACCTAGTGGGGGATGCTGGGTACCCACTGGAGCCATTGCTAATGACACCCATCAGAAATGCACACACACCTGAACAACAATGCCATAATGAGGCACACGCACAGGCCAGACATATAATAGAACAGGTGCTTGGGATGCTCAGATCACAAATCCGGTGTCTGGTCACATCTGGTGGAGCCTTGCAGCATTCACCAGCTACATGTACCCAAATTGTTATGGTATGTGCTATGCTATACAATATGATCCTGCAGAAACAGCTGCAGCAGGAACAGCACATGGCAGGGCCACACAGCCCCCCAACAATGCCAAGGCCTGTACAGGCACAGAGTAGCTTGGAGGAGGAGCAACCTGAGCCTGTCCCAATAGGCAGAAGGAGGCATGCCCAGTATGCCCTGGCCTTGGCAAAGAGGCAACACATAGCATATGCACTGACACAGTAGGGACCCAGGGAATGACACCTCTCTCTGACTTTCACAGACAGTAAAAGGGATGCCAAACATAACACTACCTGTGCTCAACCATGTATAGGGAGTGTACTATGTGCATCTGACATAGGCAGCCCTCCAGCACCATCCCCAAGTATGGCACTCCCTCAAGGTAAATCAATCAACCTACCAATTGCCAAATGGATTAGAATGTGCTGTTGCCTGTAGCTATGGTATGGATGTGAGCATGCAAGGGAATTGGGTAGCCAAATGGTATGGCAGCAGACAGTAGACACCCATAGTGGCACCATGACATCTGCAACACATACTGGAGTCACCATAGTAGCCAGTACTACACAGAGTGACAAAACCCACTGCAGGAAATGGGCTGAGTGACATGTGTGTCCATAAGATCCACACATGCCAGTCAGGAAGGTTCACATACCCAGCAACAGTCTCAGCCAGCAGGACTGATGTACACAAACACAAACAAATGCTGTACTATGGCCTTTGAATGACCCCTATGGGTAACCCCTCCTCCAGGCCTACATAGACAGACTACAGCAGGCCAGGCAGTTTGATGTAAGTTGTAAAGGATAGGAAGTCAGAAATTAATATGTAGGCAATTAAAGCTAAGATCTGTAGTACACTGGTATGCCTCTAACCAGCATGATAGATAAGTTTACAGAATGAAATGGAGTACCTGATATACCAGTACAGTCCTAGAAAATGTGTACAAGTGTCAGGTGTGGCCCCCCCTATCCTACATACACTTATAGCAACAGTCAGGTGTGCTCCCCACTCCTGTGTAGAAATGTAGAAACAGTAATGTGCCCCCCCCCGGCTATGCAGAAATATAGCAACAGTCAATGCCAAATAACCGATGGATACCCACAGACACAGCATGCTACCTGTTGGTGTACAACACAAAGGTCAGCACCGCAGTACAAACTACCTGGACTTCATCCACACATGCAATACAGATGGCCATACTGGGCATGCTCACACAGAGGAATGAAGGCAATGTCAGTCAACAACATACTGAAAGGTCATACTGGGCATGCTCACACACAAAACACATGAAGGCCATGTCTGCAAACACCAGTGGACCAGACATATCTGACAGTCACAGTTCTTAGTGCAGACACATGTCAGTATGCACCACTCCTGCCTTTCCCACACAGTGGATAGGAATACAGACACATATGTAATGACAACACACTATAATAAGCCAACGGTAGATGGGCATAGATGTGTAGAAGAGGGTGATCATGACAAGGAGCCATCCAGGCCTGTCCCACCCAGCACACAGCCAAAGGGCCCCAAACACATGAGGTGCATATGTCACTCACTGCAGATACTAACCACCAGTATCTGTCAGCATGACAGACTATGTGATGCACATGCCAGCTGTGCAACATGACTGTACAAGGAAGTAGTCATCTAGTAGCTGTATACATGTACCTGTGACATATGACCCTGTGTGTGCCCGCATATGGCATGTCAACCCCTACATGAATGGGTTATGGCCCATGCACACACTACCCTCCCTATAGCAGTATTATAACAAACCTGCTGAGGTCATCCAATGTGACATACACCTTTGGGAGAGCTGTAGCTCAGTAATATCCATGGCGCCTACCATAACTGTGTACTGCTGTAGTGATAAACTAGTTAGGTAGTAGTTCTAACCCCAGACTTGGCAATTGTGTGAGTGTGTGTTTGTGTGTGTGCCTGTCTCTGACTGTGTATAGAGAAATGCTTTTTAGGCTACTCACACTCCGTACAATTCATATACTCAACTTTGGCAAGGCTGCTGATGTCACTCACCTAGAAATACGCCTCTGGGAAAATCATAGCCCAGTAATCTCCGTAGTGCATCCTGAAACTGTGTACTGCTGTAGTGTGATAAAGTAGTTAGGTAAGCATTCTAACCCCAGGCCTGGTAACTGTGTGTGTGTGTCTGTGTGTGTGTGTGTGTGTGTGTGTGTGTGTGTGTGTATGTGCATGTTTCTTTGTGAATCTGTGTGTGTCTGACTGAGTAGAGAGCAATGCTTTTTAGGCTACTCACACTCCGTACAATTCATATACTCAACTTTGGCAAGGCTGCTGATGTCACTCACCTAGAAATACACCTCTGGGAAAATCATAACCCAGTAATCTCTGTAGTGTGTCCTGTAACTGTGTACAGCTGTCATGTGATGAAGTAGTTAGGTAGGTGCTCTAACCCCAGACTTGCCAACTGTTTTAATGTTTGTTTGTATGTCTGACTTAGTAGCGTGCAATGCTTTTTAGGCTACCCACACTCCATACAATACATATATTCAACTGTGGCAAGGTTGCTGATGTCACTCACCTAGAAATACACCTCTGGAAAAAACATAACCCAGTAATCTCTGTAGCTCATCCTGTAATTGTGCGTTGTAGTGTGATAAAGTAATTAAGTAGGTGTTCTAACCCCAGACATGAAAACTGTGTGTGAACCTGTGTGTGTGTCTGACTGAGTAGAGATCAATGCTTTTAAGGCTACTCACACTCCATACAATTCATATACTCAACTTTGGCAAGACTGCTGATGTCACTCCCCTAGACATACACCTCTGGGAAGTGTGTAGCCTATTAATCTCTGTAGCATGCCCTGTAACTGGACACTGCTGTAGTATGATAATGTAGTTAGGTAGATGTTCCAACCCCAGACTTGGCAACTGTGTGTGTGTGTGTGTGTGTGTGTGTGTGTATGAATCTGTGTGTCTCTGTCTGTCTTTGACTGAGTAGTGAACAATGCTTTTTAGGGTACTCGCACTCCTTAGAATTCATATACTCAACTTTGGCAAGGCTACTGATGTCACCCACCTAGAAATACACCTCTGGGATAATTGTAGCTCAGTAATCTCTGTAGTGGGTCCTGTAACTGCATACTGCTGTGGTTTAGAACTGTGATAGGGTTCCATTTCCACCCATGGCAGTTCTGGATGTTTTGTGCGTGTTCCAATGTCTGTGTATGGAGCAATGCATTATAGGCTACTCACTCACAGTACATTTCAAATGCCCTACTTTGGCAATCCTGTTGATGTCATTCATTGTGAAATACAGCTTTGTGGAAAAAGTACTGTAGTAATCCCTGTGGTGCAACCTGTAACTGCTCCATGTGATACTGTGACATAAGCCTTGGTTAGGGGTTCAATACCCACACATGTCAGTTGTGGATGCTTTGTGTGTGTTTCACTGTCTGTGTAGGGAACAATGCATTTTAGGCTAGTCACTTGCAGTACAGTTGAAATGACCTTCTTTGGTAATCCTGCTGATGTCATTCATTGTGAAATATACCTTTGGGGAAGGAAATTTCTAGTAATCTCTGTGGTGTGTCCTATAACAGCTTCCTGCTGTAGTGCAATATAGACTTCAGTCATGGGTTCTATACCCACATATGTCAGTTGTGGATGTTTTGTATGTGTCTCACTGTCTTTCTAGGGAGCAATGCATTTTAGGCCAGAAACTCACAGTATAGTTGAAATGGTCTTCTTTGGCAATCCTGGTGATGTAATTCAATGTGAAATACACCTTTGGGGAAAAAGTGCATCAGTAATGTCCATGGCATGTACTTTAACTGTGCACTACTATAGTGTAATAAACTAAATAGGTAGGGGTTCAACTCCCAGCCATGACAGGTATGTGGATGTGTGTGTTTGTAACTCGTATCCTGTGTAGAGGTGGTTGTGAGTGGGCAATGTGGAGGGGGTTTTGCTTATTCCTTTTATGATGGCCCTACTATATATCACAATATCAACCACACAGGGATAGCACATGTAAATTAGCTGAGAGGCTGGGGTGCAAAGCCATACCCATACATGTGACATCAAGGCCAGCCAATCACAGTTAACAACCCCACTATTACCCAGAGCACACACTCAACCCATGTGTCATACGCACACACCTGCCTAGGCAACAGCCAATATGTGGGTAGTACACTGCATATTGGCCACTGATAGTAACTATGCAGTGATAGCAGTGGGCTACAGAGGGCATGTCACCCTGTCCATCTGTCCAATATGCACGTACATGCAGTCAGTGCACCTCCACCATAATCCCCAATGGACACCTGCACCACCTATGGTGCCTTCACATGTGACTCACAATGGACATATCATGCCTGACAACTTGCCCTGTATGGAGAGATGATACTGACATCAGGGAATGCTATTAGCATGCTATCAATGTAGGTGCAGGGTAAAGCTGCTGCCCATTACCAGTTCCTGCCACAGGTTGGCAAGACTGGCACATCTGATGATAATCTGTGTTCACAACATGGGCCAGACACCCCAGGTATAGTAGCACATGTCACTGTACATGCATGTGGGAGGTGTGCACATCCCAGACACGATCCATGTCATGGACTAAGGAACACATACATGGCAAGTGATGCACAGCATTGGCCACACACAATAGTCAACCAGGTGACTGGATGGGAGATGCAATACCCACCTGTGTGAGCAAATGCAGAAACTACAGGCCTAAGCCACAATGCAGACCATTGTCATGTAGCCTGATGTCAAGGTATACCCATCACATACCCTTGTACAGCCTGCTGGTAAAGTTGACCACCACACACCCTTGCAAACATGCACCCATGCATGTCAGAACTGGCACCCTGTGTGTTCGTGTGTGCATTGTATGGTGCATATATCCCCCCAGGGCAGACTAAAGCATGCTGTCTGATGTCTGACACCTCCTCATACCCTTTGCCCATACGACCTCCATATGACCCATGTGTTGCATGTGATACCTGCACATTGATGTGTTGTGGCAATCCCACTAGTGATGAGTTGCACTCATGGCCCTGCAAAGTGTGTCAATGTGCGTGCGTCCCTGTGTGAGTGTGCCTGTGTTGACACTGGCATCTGTTCATGCAGACAGGCACATGTACATCACCTACCGTATATCTACCATATCCCTGTTGCAGATGTCACTCACCATCACATATATGTTCTGAGTGCTCCACAGCAGATAACCCAAGTTGTGCATCCAATAACGACAGCGAACTGTGGTAGCACTACATAGTTGCCTGGGGTTTGATAACCTGTGCTGGTAGGTTTGTGACACAAACATGCTTCAGTTTTACTCTCCCACCCCTCCCTGACATGTATTTGCCTGTGTCTGCCTCCCCCACCCCCTCTCTGGTGAATGTGGAGGCCCACACCTGCTAGCTTAGGCAGCAGCATGTGTAATTTAAATGATGCTCATGATCAGCTGATGTCCTCTGCATGTATTGCGGCCCTCCCCTAGCTGATTGAATGTGGAACAGCTGTGGTAACATTCACATAGCCAAATGCATGGAAACACACTCCAGTGCCTAGGAACATCATGGTGGTGTTGGTCCTTTTCAGTCAATGTGAGCAGGAACTAGATCTGCTGTTTGGCAAACAGCATCTCAGATATATTGGGGATTTACCTCTAACAACATTCACTGTGGAAAGAGGGCAACAAACAGGAGGGGGAAGCACCTGATCTGACTATAGACTGTAAGTGCTGCTATACTGCATTTGGAGTAATGTTGGTTTAACAGTGTTTGTCTGGATATGCCTGTCGTACATGTTGCAATACCTGCCATGTCAGTTCCATGTATATGTGGAATCCCCATTTGCAGGGTCATCTGCAGACTGGGAAGTGTTGTGCCTTTGGTTTCATGTGTTAGCCATGGTGCATGTATCTGTGGAATGCAGAAGGTGGTGTGAGGAATGCAGTCTGTAGATGGTGAAGGCCACAACAGTTACTGACTTCATATCCCTCATAGGACATATGTTGCAACAAAATCCGTTACAATGGTAAATGTATGAGGTTATCAAAGAACATGCCTATACTGACCCTGTGTATGTGCTGTCAGCCACACCTCTGTCAACCTTTGTACATATGTCGTGCATGAAGTAGTGCATATGTGCTGTGCACCATAAATAGTGTCATCATATCTGATAACAAGCCAGTGATATATCAGATTGCTACACATGTCATGTACAGTAGGAGTTATATATCATGACATAATCTAGACATGCTGTGGATGTTTGTACAGTACTGAGGTCTGTGTAGTAGCAGTGAATGTCAGCAGTGTGTGTATATTGTTAATATGTACATTAGCTTGTGTACAGATTGTGGTAGATGTCATTGTTCTAGCTCCCCTTCTATCTGATGTTACATGCTGCCCCATTGTATGGTGCCATTTTGCCATACATGTTTGTTTGTAGGACAATACACACACATGTCCAATACCACAGACAGCCATCAGACCAAACTGTGTAGCATTCCAGTATATGTAGAATCATTCTGTGAGTGGCACATATGAGGATGGTGTAGACCAGATAGTCCATATTCTGTAATAATATACTAACTTACCATATGTGGCTGTGGCTGTGTTCACATTGATTGTGGTTATGCACTTTCACACAGGTGTATCTTACCCTGTGCTGTGGCACGTCTGTTGAGCTTGCTATATATGCAGGTACATGTGCATACACTCACTGTTGCATGCCTAGCAGCCTAGTGTACTTACCAAGTGAGATGTCATGTGCATATACTTGCCAGATGTACTGCTGCTGGGCCTCCCTTAAAAGTCATGTATGTCAGACAGAGCAGTGGGATGTTGTACAGATTTATGTTAATATCTAGTGGGTAGTATGTGTCCATGGCAACCCTGTACCAGCAGTCATTATGTGTCAGGCCAGACAGGAGTGTCTGTCCAAAATCCAAAACCTATGGTAGCAAATGTATACCAGTCATTATGTGTTATACCCATCTACATGTCTGTTTACATCCATATTGTCAGGCCTCATGTGCACTAAGGGATTATGTGTAAACCTCTGGAATGTACAGGGTGTGTCCGGAGTTCCACATATATTGGAAAATATCTCTGCTGCACTCCACAGGGGTATTACATGCTAGCAGTGATACTTTACAATGATTTCCTTAGGATGTCTGTCAGTAGTCAATGGCACACATGTTATAAGCAGATGTCACCTTCCACACGCACCATGTCTGTGAAGACAATCCTAATGACAGTAGCAATAGTCAAGTAATATACCTGCTATACATACCTGACATCCCCTTGCACTACGACTTTGGGACTATAGGGGCTGGGGTAGGGCTACACTCCAAGTCCAGGACATCTGGTGGAAATATATGTACATATTCTTATCCAGCTAGCTATGTATATATATATATATATATATATATATATATATATATATATATATATCATTAAACATGTGTACTACTTCCAATTACCACTGTCATGGCAACCACCCACTATAAATCCCTTCAGCATGTGGGTGTGTTCCCTTTACATTTCCTGTGTGATGGACATCCTTCCTGTGTGTGGGCATCAGTGTTACAGACTGCATGTAGCAATACCTCTTACAGGAGAACCTGCACATTCAGAGCGGCCACATATTCGTATGAGGATCAGGAACTGCAGACAGACTGTGAGTAGAGTTGTATTATGCTTTGCATAGTAGTGGTGTTATGTGTGTGTGTGCGTGTGTGTGTGTGTGTGTGTGTGTGTGTGTGTGTGTGTGTGTGCACATACTAGGGTACCTTGGAATGCAGTCTGTCTGCATAGCTCACTACTGTGGGCCTATCCTCTTGCTGGACAGAGGTATGCCTATCATGTGTTGTCTGTCCACCACACAGGTCTTATGTCAGATATTACACTGGCAGTGTGTGTGTGTTGCATGCTATCAGTACATGGCTACATCCATTTCTGTGTCTAACTTTAATTCCCTGACTAAGGGTATGTTGCAGACTATCCTGTAACCCCAGCAACAGTGTTCCACATATGTGCCTGTGTTCCAGCCTCTGTCCTCCATCTACTTACCAAGCTTTGCACATATGTCATACTGTTGGGGGTTGTTCTGTAGTGGGCTATGAGTATATCACACTGCCATTGCTGCCATTAGTCCACTGCTCTTGTATCCCCTACACATACAGTGGGGCTGGGGCCATATATGTGTGGGTGTCACCTACACAATACATGTGTGTCCTTATGCACTCCAGAGGCCAGTGTATGTAACAGTGGTATATGGGCCTGTATTATTGAGTGTAGGTGGGGAGCACCATAAATGACCTAGGCTGTTACAAAATGTGGGGGTATCAGGGGTGAGCTGCCGCAAGGTATCTGGATGTACAGTATCGTATACTTCACGTATATTGACATTGCTTACATGAATTGGTGTACTGCAAGCCTATTGAATTCTGCCATACAGACTGTTCTATTTGTCGGTGTGCTCGTGATGATGTCAGTTATGCCTTGTTATGTACCAGTTATAACCCATTTGATCACAAAATGTCTTTACCTCCTACTGAGTTTGTAAAGAGTGTAGATAGAGGCTGCTGAACTACACACCTGCAGTACATACTGTTGATTGTTTGGTATCCTGTGGCCCAGTTTGTCTTCACTTATGTACATTTTGAAGGGCTTGGCCTGGACAGCTGTGAATCTTTCCAGACTACTGTATTAGTGTAACTGTTTCACAGTTGCAGTACTCTGTTTATATGGTTGTCTGTATCTGAACAGCTATATGACATGGCATATAGAACTGTTATAGTACACAAATTAAAGGATTGCCATTTCTGCAAACCTGTGTGTGGTGTCTTTCCTATGACCTTTCTATGGGTATATGTTGCAGGCAACGATTGGCATTTGTATGGGTGGCCCATACAGTATCCAGTTGTTCAGGTGTTAACTGTAGGCATAGTAACTGTTTCATATTGTGTTCACCTTCTACATATGTATCTACTGTACATATATCTGCGTGTGTATGTGTAGTCATGTATATATATATATATATATATATATATATATATATATATATATATATATGTGTGTGTGTGTGTGTGTGTATATCTGTATCTGCATATCTGTGTCTGTGTATCTGTATTCTGTATCCTGGGGATGTTGATGGCTTCCACATATTACATGTCCTATGGGAGGAAGACTGCACTTGGTAGTGTATTGCAGGGCGCACATGTTTGGCTGTGGGGGGGATGCCTATTCATACAAGACGTATAGTGTGTGGGGCCTCTCAACCCCATTAATGGTGCATGTGAACATATGTGTATTTGTTAATCTGCCATTGCTATCTACAGATGTATGTCCATATATACCTATATAGATTTATATATCCGCTAACATATATATAAAACTATCTCTGTATATACCTACATAGATATATATCTATGTACACATATGTAATGTGCTGTGTATATGTAGACATATATGTGTAGACACATATAATGTGTCAATTTAGGCATATGCATGTATATATGTGCATATATATATTGATATATATGTATATAGTTTTAGAAATTAATATATATATATATATATATATATATATATATATATATATATATATATACATACACATATCTAAATATGTTGTATCTGTTTAGATATTAATATATTTACACACATACATCTAGATGTTGGTATACATTCTTTGTACTGTTGCATGACTGAACTAGATGTTATGTTTTGAAAACATTAAATCTCTTTACATCTGTCATGGCTTAGTGGTAAATCAATTTGTCTACGGTGTGTAGGTTTCTTGGTTTGGCCCTTGCAAGATCTGTTTATTTTGTTGCTAGGCAGAACACGGCCCATTGGATACACAGTGATTAAGGCACTTTAAAGCAGTTGTAAGCAGGTTTGCGCTGATTTGCATGGCGCTAAGCAATGCCTACACAGGTTAAGCAATTCAGCAGCTAACTGAGTATAAGAAACTGTAACCAGACCTTAGCAGTGCTTACCTCTGCGCAAACCCATGGACAACTGCTTTAAAGTGCCTTAATCACTCTGTATCCATCAGCCCTTGTTCAGCCCAACAACAAAATAAACAACCTTTGCTAGGCTCAAACCCAGGACCATCCACATCCGAGCCAAAGTGATTTACTTCTAAGCCATCTCAAATATACATAACCCTGCTGTATTCACAAACATATCATCCAGCCCAGTCATTCAACAGTACAGAGAATGTATTCCAACATGTAGATGTATGTGCGTGTGAAAATATATTAATGTCTAAACAGATACTACATATATATATATATATATATATATATATATATATATATATATATATATATATATATATATGAAAACACACAATCCCAGTGCAGAAGGAACTGCCAAAAATTATATAACAGCCAAGAAATATATGAACCAAAGTAGATGCGTGGCTTCAAAAACCAGTCAGCGTGTATTGCAAAAAGGTAAAAGTTTAATAACGTGAGTGCTTTGCGGTCCTGCGCTTCTTCAGACGTGAATAAAAACATTAATGATGATGCTTACATATAGTGAAATTCAAAAACATCACTTCCTGAACAAAGAACATCACTTCCTGAACAAAGACATCATTTCCTTAGCCCAAAACTACACAATACAAAAATATAAAAACTACAACTACCATGAGCGCTAAATATAAAGAGCATGGCTACATTGAAATACAAAGACAGTCAAATATAAAACATTGAATCTAAATTCATCTGATAGATCTGCCTTTAAGGGATGGCTTAAGGGGCGGACTCATTAAGTCCCCTACCCCAATGAGCTAACATAAAATCCACGGGTTTCTGCTGCTTCAGTGCGATTAACAATATCGCCACCTCTTAAACAACTTGGCTGAACATGTATTACTTGAAATAGAAAGGTATGATGCTCATAAGAGCATATGCTTAGATATTGCACTACAATTGTCACCTCTGGTAAAGCAATACATATGATCACGAATCCTCTCCCTCAAGGACCTGTTGGATTTGCCCACATAGAATCTAAAGCATAATTGACAGCAGGCAACATACACTATGTTACGTGTATTACAATCAGAAGTACACTTAATTTCCCAAAGCCTGCGTCATTAGGTGAACGAAAAAATCTGGAAGTGTCTATGTATCTACACTGGGGACAATGACCACATTTGTTGGTATGATGAAAGTTAAAACTCTTGCTTAAATCAGAGGACATACATAAAGAAGGAAAACAGAGAAGTTGTTTAAGATTTTGGTGTTCATATAGGTGTATCGTGGGCAATTGCCAACTAGTTGCTGGACATCATTATCGATCATCAAAATATTCCAATTATTGATGATTGTTTGATGGACTACAGAATTATTATTTGCAAATGGTATAACCATTGATAGCCATCTATTGTCACATACTCTGTTTGTATTGTGGTGTGTAGAATTAGAAAAATAGGGTCTCCCAAGACTGGTCCTTAAAGTTGTAACAGTATTGCAGACAGACTCTACCTTGTCGATGGCATAACCTCTGCTACAAAAATGTTTCCCAAGGGTAGAAAGCTCCTGTTTAAAAGCAGTATCATCAGAGCAAAGGCGTGAGATCCTCAAAACTTGCCCTCTGATTATATTATCAAACAGTTTAGGTGGATGCATGCTTTGAGGAGATAGAAAAGAGGCTGTATAGCATGCCTTATGAAAGACTTTTGTCTTAATAAATCTAGACTCACGATAAACAGTGACATCCAAATAGTCTACTGAATCTGAAGAGTAGAACATGGTAAATCGAAGAAAGCCATCAAGGTTGTTAAGATGTTCAAAAAACTGTACAAAAGATGCATGGGTACCGCGCCAAAGGAGAAAGAGGTCGTCCACAAATCGTCTGAAAAAAGCGATCTGTGGACAGTTGAAAAGTACCTCTCTCTCCCAAGCCACCATTACCAAGTTGGCATATGAGTTGGCAACTGGTACCCATAGCAACCATGCTCTGTCTGTAGAGGGTGTTCTAAAAGAAAGAAATTGTTTTCTAAGACAATCTCAAGTAATGCCAATAAATCTGCCTCAGTTGCTGACATGAACTCACAAAGTAGATTTCTGACCATAATAATACCATGATCGTTGGGTATGCAGGTGAATAGAGACACCACGTCCATAGTCACAAAAGTTAAATCACTCATATCCTCATAGCTACTGAGAAAGACATGTAGATCACTGAGAAACTGCCCAGTGTCTTTCAAAACATAAGAAAACTTGGATAATACAAGTTTGAGTTTGGCATCTAGATATATTGAAATAGGCTCAGTGAGCCAGCCCTCTCCCGCCACTATGGGACAGGTGGATTTATAAGATCCTTGTGAATTTTGGGCAATCCATTAATACATGGTATAAGGGGGCATTCAACAGAAAAATATTCATGGAGTTCATCGGTTATCAAACCTGAAAGCTTACAATCTAGTAACAGACTTCTAACATTATTACAAGAACTATCAACTACTGTTGATGTAACAATATCATATGCATTAGTGGCTAGCATACTAATCATTGAGTCAACATAGAAAGACCTGTTCATAACCACAATGCGACCACCTTTGTCGGCAGGACGTACAATAATATTGGCATTGGCTTTAAGCGAAGAAAGTGCCTCAAGTTCATCTTCATTCAAGTTATCAGAAGTACTAGAAAAAACAGATTTAAAGTCTCTATACAAGTCTTTTTCAACACTTCTTATGAAGACTTCTAGGTTAGGTCGCAATAAGGGATTTGCCAAACTCTTCTTTTTAAAAATATGCTCACCTTTAGATGTATTGTCCTGGTAGATTAGTCTGAGGTTTAAATTCCTTGCGAACAATCTTATTGCAAGAATATAATCGCTAATATCAGCATTACTAGTAGGAACAAAAGAAAGTCCCTTATTGAGGGCGGAAAGTTTTGCTTCAGTAAGAGAATGTCCAGATAAATTGCGTACTAGCGAGGTTGAACCCATCTGTGAATCGAATAACTGGTCTCTGCATCTGAATCTCGTCGTTTCATTGCCCTCATTGTTTCCTGTTCCAGGCTCCACTTCTTGCCCATGCGTATAGGCAACGGGGCATTGGGAAAATCCTGTTGTTGGTTAGAACTTGTAGAGTCCTGTTGTCGATTTGACTGTCTTTGTATTTCAATGTAGCCATGCTCTTTATATTTAGCGCTTCATGGTAGTTGTAGTTTTTTATATTTTTGTATTTTGTAGTTTTGGGCTAAGGAAATGATGTCTTTGTTCAGGAAGTGATGTTTTTTGAATTTCACTATATGTAAGCATCATCATTAATGTTTTTTTATTCACGTCTGAAGAAGCGGCAGGACCGCTCACGTTATTAAACTTTACCTTTTGGAATACGCTGACTGGTTTTTGAAATACGCATCTACTTTGGTTCATATATTTCTTGGCTGTTATATAATTTTTGGCAGTTCCTTCACTGGGATTGTGTGTTTCATTTTTATCCTGGGACTTGGTTGAAGTTTTTCATATATATATATATATGTATGTATATATATATATATATATATATATATATATATATATATATATATATATATATATATATATATATATATATATATATATATATATATATATATATATATATATATATATATATATATATATATATATATATATATATATATACACACATATATATAAGTAGATATTTATATCTATATAGGTATATATGGACATACATGTGTAGATAAAGTGGGAACATAGAAGAAGCATATATGTCCACATGCACCATTAATGGGGTTGGCAGGCACAAACAACATATGTCATGCACAAATAGGTATCCTCCCCCCACTGCCAAACATGTCTGCCCTGCAATACACTACCAACTGTTGCAGATCTCATAATCAGGACCTTACATGACAAGGGCACAAGATGTTAACAGTACTCCATCCCACCAGTATGATGTCAGGCTGGTATCAGTAACATATCATGCAGTACAGTCAGGCTCATAATGACTCCCATTTTGCAGTCATCTGTTACCTTTGTTAGTCCAAGTCCAGAACTGTTGGCCTGTGCTTCAGAGATGTAGATGCTAAACAACAGTGGTCCCAGGACTAATCCCTGAGGTACTCCACTTGTCACTTGTCTGAGGATGGATTTGTAGTCAGTTACACCTACGGTTTAGGTTCTGTCAGTAAGCCATGTGGCAAACCATCAAGTGGCATAGATATGTATGGCAAGATTAGTATGTTAATCTATGTTTCCAGACTGGGGGATGGTATTGAAGGGCTTGGCAAGGTCCACATAGGCTTTGTGGACTGCCTTACCCTCTTCAACAGCTATGCAGACTGAGTCAAAGCAGTCAATCAGTTTCAGGATACAAGACTGGCCCTCCATGAGCCCAATCTGTGTGCGGTCCAGTGTTTGAAGGTTGCCAATGTCTGCATTCAAAACATCCCTGATAATGCATTCCATGACCATGCAGATCAGGCTTGTCATACTGATGTGACAGTAGTTCCAGGGTTCACAGGTGGATCCCCCCTTGTGGAGTGGGATAACTGCAGTTGTGTGCCACTCAGTGGGCACCAGGCCTGATGTGAGGCTATGATTACACATGGCAGTTAGGTGAGTTGCCATTTCATTTTGTAGTTCATGTAGTACACAGCCCAGGATGCCATCTGGTCCCATGGATGCTGTATTCTTAGCTGTGGATAGTGCAGTTTCTGCCTGTGTAGCTGTGATTACTGGGCGATGGAACTCTTTTTGTATTGACATGAGCCCTTTTGGGGGAGAGACAGGATGAATGTGGCACTAAATCAATCTGCCAGGATATTGTCACATTCTGTGGGAGCAGTTTATGTAATGCCATTCTGTTGTAGCTTAGAGCACTTCTGAGCATTGCCAGTTAAATTCTGGACATAACTATAGAATGCTGTGTGGTTGTCTGTGGAATCTGTGATGATTTTAGTTACATAACCAGCTTTGGAGGATTCCATGAGGGATTTCAACATCTTCCTGGGGCTGGTAAGGGAGGTGTTTGCATCCTTGGCTTATTCTTTTTTCTTCAACAGTGTCTACCTTCTGTTGTATACTCTGCTAATGGCAGGAGACCACCAGACAGGCTTGCTTATTTGGGAAGTGAGCATTGTGGTTCTATGTGGGATGTCAGGAATCATGCACAAGTGGATGTGCACATACAGTGCCTTAGTGCAGGATTCATCAGTTGAACTGTCAGCTCCTGTCTCCATGGGTGTCACAAACATTGTCACTTCTGCCTTGAGTAGCATAAAGTCGGCTTTGAAGAAGTCTTTTACGGACAGCTGTGTATACATTCCTTTCACATGTTCAGTTTGCTTAGCCTATGGTGGGATTACTTTGGTGAAACCGCAATTTCATATACTGCTGTGATGGCTTAGTGGTTAGTTACTGTGAGAGTAGTGTACAGGGTTCTGGGTTCATGGCATGCAAAGGCAGGTAATTTTTGTTCTGGCCAGAACAGCGGCTAATGTATACAGACTAATAAGGGCAATTTAGGTTAGTCACACTCAGTACAATTCAAATGCCCTACTTTGGCAATCCTGCTGATGTCAATCACTGTGAAGTACACCTTTGGGGAAAGAGTACTCCAGCAATTTCTGTGTTGCGTGCTATAACAGTGTAATGCTGTAGTGTGATATAGAACTCTGGTAGGGGTTCTAGTCTCACTTATGGGAGTTGTGAATGCTTTTGTGTCTGTTCCTATACCTGTTTAGAGAGCCATGCATGTTTAGCTAGTCATACTCACAATTCATTTGCCCTACTTTGGCAATCCTGCTAATGTCACTCACTGTGAAATAAACCTTTGGGGAAAGAATGCATCAGTAATCTCTGTAGCGTGTTCTATAATTGCATAGTGCTGTAGTGTTGTAACTACTTAGGTAGGGGTTCTAATCCCAGGTGTGTGTATGCATGTGTGTTTGTTGTTCGTGTCCTGTGTGGTGGTGGTTGTGAGTGTGTGTAACAACTGGACTCAATGTTGAGTGGGTTTTTAAAATTTCTTATATGGTGCCCCTAGCATAAATCACAATATCCACCGTGAAGGAATAACAGATGTGATATCAGTACATAGTCAGTCAGGGGTTCGATACCCCGGACTAGTAGGTGTGTGACACAAACATGCTTACCTTTTACTCTCCCAACCCACCCTGACTTATCTTTGCCTCTGTCTGCCTCTCTCACTCCCTCTCTGGTGGCTGTGGAGACTTACACCTGCTTTGCTTAGGCAGCGGCATGTGTATTGTCAGTGATGCTCATGATCAGCTGATGGCCTCTGCATGGATTACAGCCCTCCTCTCGCTGATTGCATGTGGAACAGCTGTGGTAACATTCCCATAGCCAATTGCATGGCAACACACTCCAATATCTAGGAACATCATGTTGGTGTTGGGCCTTTTAATTCACTGTGAACAGGAACTAGATCTGTTGTTTGGCAAACAGCATCACAGATGGATTGGGGACATACCTCTGAAAACATACACTGTGGAAACAGGCCAACACACAGGAGGGGGTGTGCCTGTCCTGACTACAGATTGTAACTGCTGCTATACTGCAGTTGGGGTGATATTGATTTAACAGGGTGGGTGTGGATATGGCTGTCCTACGTGTTTTAATATTTGTCATGTCAGTGCTATGTTTATGAAGACTCCCCATCTGTAGGGTCGTCTGCAGACTGGGCAGTGTGTGGTGCCTTGTCTTCCTTGTGTTACCCACAGAGCACCTATCTCTCTACTGCAGAAGGTAGTGTGAGGATTACAGTCAGTAGATGGTGACAGCCGGGAGTGTTACTGACGTCATATCCCTCATAGGATATATGTTGCATCAAGCCCTGTTATGACAGGAAATGTATGAGGTTATCACAGCGACATGTCAATATTGGCCCTGTGTTTGTGCCTCCAGCCACAACTCTGTCAACCTTTGTACATATGTCATGCAGTAGGGGGTGCATATGTTCTGTGCACCATATTCATTGACAGCATATATGATAACAAGCCAGTGAGATATTAGACTGCTACACAAGTTATGTATAGTACAGGTTATAGTGGAGGACATAGCCTGGGCATTCTGTGGTTGTGTGTACAGTACTGAGGTATGTGTAAGTCTGGTAATAGTCGGCAGTGTGTGTATAGTGCATATATGCCTTGGCCTGTGTAGAGACTGTGGTAGATATCATAGTTCTTGGTCCTGTTCTATCTGATTTTACATGCTGCTCCACTGTATGTCAACCTATCAGCTTACATGTTTGTAGGGGCAAACACACACATGTCCCAAACCACAGACAGCCATTGGACCACACTATATAGTGGCCCAGTATATGTAAGGTTGTTGTATGAGTGGCTCATATGAGGATGGTTTACATCAGATAGTCCATATAATGTAATAGTATGCTAGCTTACCATATGTGGCTGTGGCTGCATTCACATTGGCTGTGGTTATGCACTTTCACACAGGTGTCATTACTCTGTGATGTGACATGCCTGTAGAGCCTGCTATCTATGCAGGTACATGTGTATTCCCACATAGATGTAGCCCAGTGTTGAGTCAGTCTGCCTGTAGCATGCACTGTGCTTTGTTATATGCCTAGCAGATTACTGTACTTATCCAGTGAGATGTCATGTCCAGATACTTGCCAGATGTAGTGCTGCTGGGACACCATAACAGTCATGTATGTCAGACAAAGCAGTGGGAAGCTGTTCATATGTATGTCCCTTACAAGTGGATAGTATGTGGCCATGGCACCTCTGTACCAGTGGTTATTATGTGAAAGGACAGACAGGGGTGTATTAATGCATAACCTATGGGAGCAAATGCACACCAGTATGTACGTGTTATACCCATCTACATGGCTGTTAACATCCAAATTGACAGGTCTGGTCCACATCTCTTGCATGAAGGGGTTCTGTGTATACCCCTTGACTGACCAGAGTGTGTCATACTGTCCACATATATTGGCTATATTGCAGCTGTAGTCCACAGGGGAGTTAATGTGCTAGCAGTGGTACTGTACTTTGATGACCTTAGGATGTCTGTAAGTAGCCAATGGCGCACATGTTAACAGCAGATGTGGCCTCCCACACACACCATTTCTGTGTAGAAAATCCCTATTACAGTAGCAATAGTCTACAGATATACCTGCACTACATATGTGACATCCCCTTGCACTGAGAGGTTGGGACTATTGGGACTGAGGTAGGGCTCCACTCCATGTGCAGGACATATGGTGAACATATATGTATATATAAGTATACATATATCCATATAGATATATACACATATACATATCTTACTAACTGTATGACAACAGTTTTACACATATGTGCCTGTGTTCAAGCCTCTGTCCTCCACCTACATACCAGGCTTTGCACATATGACATGTTGTCAGGGGTTGTTATGTAGTGGGCTGTGTGTATGTCATGCTGTAATTCCTGCCATCACTCCACTGCTGTTGTGTCTCCACACATACTGGGGGGTTGGGGCCATATATGTGTGGGCTCCACCTACACAATACATGTGTGCCCTAATGCACACCAGAGGCCAGTGTATGTAACAGTGGTAAATGGCCCAGTATTAGTGAGTGTAGGGGGGTGCACCATGACTAACCTTGGCTGTCACAACATGTGTGGGTATCTGGGATAAGCTGCTTTAAGGTATCTGGATGTACTTTACCATACAATCCACCTTGAGTAAATGTAGGCCTACTGTCTCCTGCCATACGGGATGTTCTGTTTGTCAGTGTGATTGTGATGGTGTCAGGTATGCATTGTTATGTAACAAATACATCCCATTGTGTCAACTGGGGTCTGTACCCCCAAGATATTGTGTACAGAGTGTAGTTAGTGGCTGTTGAGCTATACATCTGCATTACGTACTGTTGATTGTCTGGTATGCTGTGGCCCAGTCTGTCATTACTATTGTACTACTTGAAGGCCTCGGCCGGGACAGCAACATATGTCAACCTTTCCAGACTACTGTCTTAGTGTAACTGTTTCACAGTTGCATTACACTGTTCATATTGATGTCAGTGTCTAAACAGCTATATGACATGGCATATACAACTGTCAGTACACAAATAAAGCTTTCACATTCAAGAATAAAAACACAAATAATGCCATTGTGGAAACGGTGTAAGTGAAAAGCAGCAAATCAATCAAAAACAAAACAGAAAAACTCCACTTCACCTCCATGACTCAAATCATGTAGAACCAAGACGTATTTATTAGGTTAGCGCTTTCATGCCTCAACAGACACTTCTTCAGACCATAAAACATATAAAAATAAGCCATTATATATACATCACATTAATTTCAAATCAACCTATCACAAACAACTAACAATAAAATCATTTAAACAACCTCCTTTCCTTCAAAAAAAGGTTTTAAATGGACAGGGCTGTTCAAACCCGGAAATGTGTCACTATTTAACCTAACGATCCAGTTTGTCTCCCTTTGTTCAAGGCTTTCACATTCATTTATGCACACCTCTGTGTGGTGTTATACCCTTTGATATCTCTATGGGTATATGTTGCAGGCTATGAACTTCATTTGTATGGATGTCTCATATAGTCTCCATTTGGTAAGCTGGTATCTGTAGGAATACTGGCTGCTCCATATTGTGTGCACGTACTACATATGTATCTTACTGTACATATCTCCATGTGTGTATGTGTAGTTACATATATATTTATATATATGTATAGATACATATACATACCTGTATCTGCATGTATGTGTCTGTGTATATGTATCCTAGGGATGGCCATGTCGTGTCTGGTCCTGGTTATGGGATCTGCAACACTTGGTACTGTATTACAGGGGGTCGTGCTTGACTGGGGGGGGTATACCTATTTGTACCAGACATATATTGTGTGGGGCCTCTCAGTCCCATTAATGTTGTATGGGGACATATATGTTTTTGTTATTTCCCCATTCTCTACAGATGTATGTCCGTATATACCTATATATATATATATATATATATATATATATATATATATATGTATATATATATATATATATAGATCTGCTGACATATATATATCTGCTGACATATATATAACCTGCCGTATATATTTAGACATGTAGATGTGGACATATACATCTATAGATGTAAGCACTTGCCTGTTTAGATATTCATATATATTTAGATACATATATATATATATATATATATATATATATATATATATATATATATATATATATATATATATATATATATATATATATATATATATATATATATATATATATATATATATATATATATATATATATATATATATATATATATATATATGTACATATATCAATATGTTATACCTGTTTAGATGTTAATATAGTTACTCACACACATACATCGACATGTATATGTTTGTAAATACATCAAGGATATATATATATAGTTTGGCTATGGTGTGTAAGGTCCTGGGTTTGATCTTAGCAAAGGCTGTTTATTTTGCTGCTAGGCAGAACAAGGGCCGTTGGATACAGTGTGATTAAGGCACTTTTGAGCATTTGTAAGCGGATTTGCATGGGTTTGAGTGACGCTAAGCACTGCTAAGTTATAGTTACTGTTTCTTTTACTCGGTTAGCAACTGAATTGCTTAACCTGTGTAGGCATTGCTTACACCTATGCAAACAGGCTTAATCCTGCTTACTGCTGCTTAAAAGTGCTTATTCCCACTTACCCCCGTGCTAATTCCTTTAAAAGAAAAAGGGTTTGATAGGAAAGTGGTGAAGAAAAGGGCACAAAGAGGAAAAGACAGTAGGGAAAATAGCTAGGGATGTGCAGGAAGGGTGTAGGGAAGGTTCCACATCTTCTACTGCAACAGCTGTGCATATACACTGTATTTGGAGGTAGATTTGGACACCTGAACCCCTGGGAGATGGGTGAGGACAACAATAATTCATTGCGATGCCAATTAGACCAGATTACATGTGTCCAGTGGACATGTACAAAATGGACAGCTATGTATGGGGTGGGATTTTTTTGTGGGAACAGATTGCCCTTTTTTTTCAGGTGGGAGCGGGATGTTGGGGAGGTGTAGTAGGTATATTTGGGGAGGTAGGTTGGGTTGGTTAACAGACAAGACACACAAGACACATACTGGGGCAGTAAATGACACATGTGGGGGGTAAACACCTTGATGGGGAGGGGCATTGGGATATCAGAAGCCCACAACCCCCTAGTGGTAACAGTGGGACTGATGTCCCTCCCATGGGCAGTCACCACTGCACCTTCACAGCACCGAAGGTGACTGTGCTGGTGACTAAGCCACAGAGCCAGGATGACTCTCTAATTGTGACACGCGGCCCTCAAGTTGGTATTGAAGATCACCGACCTGGTCGTTGATTGCTATACACACCATGAACCCAACCTGGCCACAGGTGACAGGTGCCTGTCCATGCCCACTCCCAGTGGGCTGAGCCCCATCCCCTGAGGCAGTTCCACCCAAAGGTCATGCAGGACCAACAGACAGGGAGGTGCGGGGTTGGGCCTCAGACATGTTGGTGCCCAGTGCCTCGGCCAGCTGAGGTGGGACAGGTTGGTCCACTGGGACCGGCCTTCCCAAGCGTGCTAGTGTTTAGATTTCAATATCATATATGGGTTAGGTATAGTCAACACATTCTTCCAAGGTTAGGTATAACAGCAGGCATAGATATTCCCATTAACCCAGACACCAGATACAGAACAGTTGCATAGCAAACAGAACACATGCATATATGGGACCACAGTGGTAATATGAACAGCATGCATGTACATTGATGGCACCGTGCCAACAATGTTGGGATAATTCAATATGTCAAATGCATGGAATCCATTAGAATATTTATCAAACGATTGGCCATTATCAGAGTCAGTACATACTAGTTGGGGTGGGTATGTTGATTATTGTTGGAGATAAGGTGGGGTAGAGAAAGTTGTCAGTTAACAAGTAGTATATTCCTGTACTCCACATTACTTTCCTAGTCAGTGCTGTTATCTGTACCTTACAAGTGTTACTACACTACCCTATAGATCTATATTGAAGACTGATATGGCTGTCAGCATCATTACACATGAACCGGTTTTACCTGCAGTATAGACCTCTTACCTGGTTTACCTATGGAGGGAATGTTTGTTAACACTGACTAACTGTTTGTACAAATATGGTGGGATTCTGGGCTAATGTTTTGCACTATCCTATCCAACTCTTTCTGAACAGACTCTGGCCATGTGTTGACCACATGCTGTTATGCCTGGACATATCTAGACTATTGCCGTCTTCCACCTTTAGTGACCTCACACACACATGTACATGCTTTCCTACACCGTTATATTATGTAGCACAGTGTGGCCGACAGTGACCACTGATACTTTATTATTCAGAGAAACTGCAACACTCACAATCCCTTACAATACCAGGGTGGACAGTACCAGTACAGATTATATTGGTCTGTATTTCACAGCACAGTGTCCGTATCCAATGTACCTGACTGTTACCACACAAGGTTCTAGATTACACATTAGTATTATGCACATACATCTCACTCTGTTACTGTACACACTCTGACCACAGCTTAACAGGCTGGGGTGTAAATGGGACATATGTGGCTTCTTAGCCACATAAGGTATTGGGAAGTTGCTAGTGTGCCAGGTTTGTTGTCATAGATGTGTGTCAATCAGTTGTATTCCCTGTTTGCTGCCTATACATCTGGGATCATCCCATGGATTTCCCAGGGGGACATGTTGATAGGCATTAGATATGGGCCCTTTTAATAGACAGTCTGGACATAGCTGTACAGTCATTGTGTATAATTCTGTATGCAGACTTCTACCACTGGCAGGATTCAAACCGTGCCTGTGTGTGCTAATAAAGCAATAGTTCACATCTCAGTTGCAGGTGCTGTTCGGGTTTTGTTGTCTGCATTTCTGCTGTTTACTGTCTATGTGTCTCTCAGTTGTACTAAATGACCTCTGGGGATTACACCTGTCATATACAGGCATTCCTACACATTCACATTACGATGCATGGTGTGGGTAACAGTGCTTAATACTACAGTAGTATTAAATAATTGCAAATCTTCATTATCATATGATTTCAGAATATACACATACAGTCCAGCTGCTAGACCTGTTTTGTCAGGGTATTACCCTTTTATTGCCATACTAACAATAATAGACTCTTCCTGTCATATTCTCTGGTGTATGCACTACTTACCTTGAACAATGCAGGTTTTATACTAGCAATTACTTTACTACTACTTTTATTTTTATTTCCTATGACAGTAAAAGCATGAGTATTACTGACCTGCCTCGTGTCACAACCACGCCAGGTGGCAGATGTGGGCCTTTTGGTTTGTGGCCTGCTCCATTGCAGTTGTGGGGGACATAAGAGGAATATTTAGCCATACCTATCCATGATATACCTCAGCTGGCCATTATTAAAGAGGTAGTGGACTGATGCTTACACACAGCTGGGACATCCCCTGATGCTCTAGCCTATTGGAGCCACTCCTCCAAGAGGTCTCCCTTCCACCACCTCAAATCAACATAGTGGTGCCTGACCTGCTCACCAGTTCAGGGTTTGCCAGTGGCACTGGTGAGGCCATGGGCGAGATGGTCCCAGGTCTCCACCTTATATTGAAAGCCCTGGTACTGGTCTTGCAGCAGTCTCTGTGCATGGTCTTTAACTAGGAGTCCAGCAATGACCTTGGACTCCTGGATGCACCAGCACTGCACCCAGAAGCACACTCCTTCTCCCCTTACTGCCATAGTGTCTGCAAGGGGAAGCTACAACCAGTTATGAGCTGTATTCCCGCCTCTTGGGTTTAAGTAGGGCCAATTTCCCGCACTTTTCTGTGATTGGCCAGTTTTGAAAAGGCTAAGCTATGGACAAACCTGCTTACCTATGGTTGGCATTGCTTAAAGAGGTTTACCGCTGGGCAGATTGAATTGGCTTCCCTCCACATTGCTTACACTTACTAAGTTGAGCTGTGCTGCAATTGGCATTGCTTAATAGTTAATTAGCACTATATTTGCCTTTTGGCAGTGATTTATTATTCATTACAGGTTATATATGTGTCTGGTGTCTGTGATTCATGTGTACATGCACTGTATGGGGACCTGGGGACTTCTACACTTTATTACAATAACACCTTAAATCTATGCTTACGGCAGTACTCCAGTTCACATATTTATGTTCTGTGGCAGGTTGTACAACATCACACTGTACATAGATTCAGTTCACATGTTTGATTTGATTTTCCTGTGGTGAGGATTAGTTTGCTGATACCTCATTTATATGCGTTGCTATGATGGCTTAGTGGTTAACTACTGGGACTGCGGTATAAAGGGTCCTGAGTTTGAGCCTTGCAGAAGCTGTTTATTTTGTTGCTGGGCAGAACATGGGCCTTTGGATACAGAGTAATTAAGGCACTTTAAAACAGTTGTAAGCGGGTGTGCTCAGGTTTGCACGGAGCTAAGCAATGCTAACCTGCTGTTACATCTGCTTACAGAGAGTTAGCTTTAAAATTGCTTAACCAGTGTAGGCATTGCTTACCGCCGCATAAACTGGGTTACATTCACTTACTAGTGCTTAAATATGCTTAATACTGCTTATTGGTGCATAAACCTGCTTACTAGTGCCTTATTCATTATGACACTGCCACTTCACATGTGCATTTAATGCAGTATTTTGGTTTACATTTAAATGTTATTTAGTAGGTTATACTGCAAAAGAATGTCAAAAAATGTTCATATACAGATTTCACATAGAAAATGGAATGTGCTGTAGTGGGACTCGAGCTGGGAATGCCTGCTCACTAGTCAGTTGCTCTGACTACTACACTATTGCTGTGCTGCTTCATTTACATATATCTTCCTTGTTATCCTCGTCAGCCTTTTAAACTGCTTCAACCGTAGCTAAGCGATGGGCAAACCCACGCACCTATGGTTAGCTGTACTTGGGGTTTTTGAAAAAATAAAAGGGTTTCTTCATTTTATTTATATGTACTGTTCCTGTTGTACACATGGGGGATTGTTGGTGGGGATATGCGGACACCTATGTGGGTCTGGCTCATTTATTTACATTTTCTGCTGTTCTACTTTGCAGGGGCATATTTATTCTGAGAGCTCTGCTCTCAGACATGCCCCTTGCACTTGTCCACGCTCCATGTAGGATTAGGAGGTCAGGCAGCGCGCGTTCATTAATATGCATGGTGCGCTGCCATCCTCCTCCTAAACTGCCACTTCCATGGAGGACTAGATTAGTCCTGCATGGAAGATTAGTAAATCCAGGGGAATGTTGTTTATGTAACAAATTTATATAGATTTAAGTCGTATGTGTTATTAAATTTAGTGTTTATAGTAAGACGGTTATTGAAATGATTTTATGACAGTGGACTTTTAATGACATTTAAATGTTGGTATTGCTAGGCATATACCAGGATATAGCTGCCAGGTTCTGAACATAGCAACAAACAGCAAATGTGCATGCACATTGCAGCACAGACATTGATGGATGAGGGCCATATGTTGGGTATTGTGAGAGGTGGTCTGCCTCTCCTCATTGGAGAAAATCTACTCAGGAGAGTCAGAGCACATTATACTCTATTACGGTAGATGTCTTTTACAGACTACTCCAGCAATGCTGCAAGAATGGGTTCAATGCAGCATGCAACAAATACCACACTATCACACTGTGCTGTCAATGCTGGTATGACCTCCATATGCATGCACTTCTAATCCAAAGGTAACATGCATAGCTGGAGTGCTACATGATAATTGACATAAGCAAGTTCATGCAGGTTATTGCCATGATGTTACTGGGAATGTTCATGCATCTGTAAGAGCAGGCATATACCACCAGAAACATGTTAATACATATCAGCCACATGCCCACCCTATGGACATTATCACTTTATTGTTGGACAGAGTCACCACCACTCTCAGACCTTGACCAAGGACAGCAGCTCAATGTCACCATCACTACCAGTATCTGTTGTCCCAACATCATAAGAATGGCTGGCCAAAATATCCCCCCATGAGAGTTTACACCCAGAACCACAGGACTGATCCCTCCATTGCATGACAAAGTTGACCACAATGTAGTGCCCTGTGTTTCACTGGCTGTACTGAATGAGGCACATCACATCCCTCCTTAGGATCAGTGAGGAGGAAGAAGTAGATGTGCAGTAAATACAGATAGGATATATGTCATATACATTGAAAAGGGTGACTGAGGCAGAATATAAGTGAAAAGTCTGTCAATTCACTTACTATAGAGAACAATAATGCAGATATTGTCTTACATGGGAGGCATGGCTGTGGGTGGTGCAATGTTCATAGAGAACAGTGAACTTCTGTATAAGGCATCTGAAAAGCACATGATAGTGACAGTGTAAAAGTGCTCATACATGCATGCATACCTAACATTCCCTCCTCTGACTCCATCCCCTGTGGTGAGAGCTGCAATGCCACAATGGAGTACAAACACTCATCTAACATCATCAAGGTGCAGGTAAACTAATGTTGACAACATAATCATAGCAGAATGACATATACCTGAGAGTTGATATTGTCTGCTTGTATTAGAAGGCCCTGTGAAGGTGAACAGAGCATCAATCTACAGAGTGCTCAGATTGACACCTAAGGAAACCTCAGTAAAACATATGTAGACACAGTTTTACCAGGCTGTCAATATCTGTTAAGGGCATCCTCTCATGGTATTGTGGTGTAGCTGTGGGGTACAGTGGATATATACAAAAGTAAGTAGTAAGCACTCTAACATCATGCATTGTTTAGTTAACTAATACAGACAACTCTGTCTGAGTAGAGAAACGCATGCCTGAAGACCACTGTTAAAGGCCAGTATGAAAAGGCCCTGTAAAGGTGAGCAGAACATCAGTACACAGATTGCTCACAGTGGCACCTAATCAGAGGTTAATAAACCATGTATACAGGCCATCCTATTGGTTGTTCCTTCAGCTGAGGTGTAATGCCATTCTGGTTGCTGAGTTGTCCCTGCAAAATAAATATGAACAGAGAAGACGTGTGTGAGTGTACATCCTTGGAACTTGCATGTACTATGCTGTCATGTATGTGAACAGTGTTAATACTACAGCTTCATGTGCAATACCACACTATATCCCTCCCCCAGGAATATGATCTTCCTGGCAGGTGGTAATGGCAAGAGGCCAGGAATTGGGTTGTTTCATCCAGGGAGACTATAGATGGTCCACCACCACCAGTGGCATTTCTCTCCCTTTCATTACAGTAAATTGTGTTGGATGCTTGGAGGATCATGTCAGGTCAGTGGTGACAGTAGGTCTCCTGTTATCTATTGTTACCACCCAAAGAATTTACCATATTGGTAATATCACTCCAAACCTGGTCCTCCATGATGTTTCACCCATCTATCCATATTGGAAGAATTGTTTCAGCTGCTACCAGACATCTACCAAAAATAAAACAGACATATCAATATGTATAAATATAATGCACTTGTTCTCAGATCCTTGACAGCAGTGTAAGATGCCTTACTGCTCCACATGTATGTTCTACTGTAATGAAAGAAAGAGCATGCTGATGTAAAAATGTACAGCCATCTCTTTTATATAATTGTAAAACAAAAATTCCACTCTGGAGCCAATATACTACAACCCAAAAAAGTGTATTGATAAAAATTCACAAAGTCCACAAAGGACTTTGTGAATTTTTATCAATAAACTTTTCTGGATTGTAGTATATTGGCTCCAGAGTGGAATTTTTGTTTTTATCTGTGGTGTTTTTTCTACTCCTGCATCCTCTTGTGGTTACTTGGTGTATTTTATATACTTGTAATATATACACCTGACAATGAACAGGTACTGCATATGAAACACATGACAATGAACAGGTGCTGCATATGTACTTATGCCAAGATTCACTTTGCTGACACAAACACAATGATAGTCAGCTGTTATATACTTCTCCTTGGAGTGCAGTTGTGTTTGTGTTCCACATATGTTATGTATATTTGTTGGTTTGGTGCTTACTGGTTTATTAGTATAACCTGTAAACTGTGTTTATGCATGACAACAGTCTGCAGTTAATTTTGTGTTGCGCACATCTTGCCTGTTCGATTGTTGAATGGGTGTTTGTCATCCTACCATTTCAGGGTCGGTGAAAGAGATATATCACTATAGTGTGAATGAGGTCTGCTGTTCATGCATACAGACTAAGGTGCAACTGTGTTTGTGTTATAACACTTAGCAACACTGCATATGCTTTGCAAATAACTATATTAATGTGCACTTCTGTTATGAGTCCATACACTCCAGTCTGCCCTATAACACAAGCATATGCTGTTTCATGCTGACAAGACATATGTGATGTGTAACTTGCATGTGTTGGGTGATAGTTACTGTCATAGCCCACCCGGGTATCAGCAATAATATTTACATATGTTATGCACTGATAGCTGAACATGGTTATATTGTATATTGTCAGGATAGCTGAACATGGTTATAGTGCATATTGTCCGGATAGCTATACATGGTTATAGTGTATATTGTCAGGATAGCTGAACATGGTTGTAGTGTATATTGTCAGGATAGCTGAACATGGTTATAGTGTATATTGTCAGAATAGCTGAACATGGTTATAGTGCATATCGTCAGGATAGTTGAACATGGTTATAGTGTATATTGTCAGGATAGCTGAACATGGTTATGGTGCATATTGTCAGGATAGTTGAACATGGTTATAGTGCATATTGTCAGGATAGCTGAACGTGGTTATAGTGCATGTTGTCATGACAACTGATCATGATTATAATCTATATTATCAGAAGAAAGTGTAAAGCTCTAACCACTACATTATACTCTCAATGTGATATTAATATGCCTACAAGTTTTAAATTCCCAATAATGCCATCTTTACTAGTTTGCATACACATCACTTTAGTCCCAAGATATGTTTACATGTGTGGTTTGCTTAATAACACACATGAAATCAGGAGTCCGTCTATATGTAATGCATACTACTGTCACATTATTCTGTGTTATTAAAGTATTGATACCACATGTTGTTTGAGAGAGTGTGTCATTCAAGAAACAGTCTATGGACTGGAAATGTTATTGTGTTTGCTGTGGGTCTTACCAATAACCAAGAAATGAACTAAACTTGAATTAAAATAAGAAATACCACCACAAATATGAAGAAAAATACTCTTTTAATGAGCGCTTTCATCAGTAGATACACTTGACATCATCAGATTACATAAAACATTGACATCACTTCCTTTTAAAAGCCAGGCACCACCACATGACCACAATTAATTTCCTCTACAGGATTCAAATTGTATTGCAACACTGTTTCTCAAGCTGTATTGCCTCTACGGGATTCAGGTTGTATTGCAACACTATAGCAAGGATTCACGAAGCCTCCGTGTAAGAGTTATAACTCTTACACAGAGGCTGCAGTTAAACAGAGTGATGTCAGCATGCTTTGCATATTCATGAGAGCATGCTGAATCACACCTAAGTCTAACACGGTCTGTGTAAGACAGTAGGGGGCGTGTCCGTAGGCTGAGCCCTGCAAGCGGACACACCCCCAGAAGTGTAAACGTGCCCAAAGCAAACACCCACAACAGAGTCCACGGAAATGTGAATAAACACAACACAACACATGCCCCCACAGACTATGAACATAAAATATATAAATGAACATGTTATATATATTTTTTAAATTGTAAAGATGTTTAACCATGAGTGCGCTCATTTGCATGAGTGTGGCCGTAGCGCAGCTACATTTTGCAGTCAGTGGGAAAGCATATAAGAACTAAATATGCAAAAAAAAGCCAGGAAGCAATAGCATAGCGGTAGAGATGTTGGCTGAAGAGCAGGCATTCATGGTTAGAGCCCCCACAGCAGCAATTTTTTTTTCAAAATAAGCAGGAAACAAGTCCCTGACAAATATGTACACATAAAACCACAATTTATGTAAAATGTAATGAAATAGCCCATTTATATTGAAGACATGTGAGGTAACAAAAGAATAAAAAATGCCAGATGTGCTCATAGCTGAGCTACAGTTTAACAGGAGGCCCGTTAGACTTAGGTGTGATTCAGCATGCTCTCATGAATATGCAAAGCATGCTGACATCACTCCGTTTAACTGCAGCGTCCGTGTAAGAGTTATAACTCTTACACGGAAGCTTCGTGAATCATTGCCATAGTGTTGCAATACAACCTGAATCCCATAGAGGTGCAAAATGAGTGCCCGTAGCTGAGCAGTGGTCTAACATGCTAAATCTATGTGCCCCTAACTGAGCTGAGCGTAATATGCGTGCCAATAGCCAAATGAGGCTTAAAGCTGCATATCCCCATTTGTGCGGAGCTGCGCATCGCGCAAACAAGCTAACCGACGGGCAACGTTGAGCAAGCCGTATCAAAACTGCCTTTACACAGACACACCCATCAGCATGTCTAGACAGTCATGAAAAATAAAAAGCAGTGGCCAGGTTCGAACCCAGGATACTATACACCATATTCAAGGTACAGAACCACTAAGCCATGACAGCAGTACCTAGCAATGCAATAATAGCTAATATATAGGAATGAATACAAACTGGAGCATGACAATGCAGGTTTACTGAAGTTGATACAATTCCAAAATGACCAATCACAGATATGTGCGGGAAAAACGGACTATATAAGCCCCATAGGCGGGAATACACAGCATAAACGATTGTAGAACTGACTTGCAGGCAGAATGACAGGAGTAGGAGAGAGTAGTTGCTTTCGAGCACAGAGGTGGGGTGTTGAGGAGTCCAGGTACATGGTCTGGCTCCTAGTCCATCATCATGAGGCCCAACTCATGCAGGGCCAGGTCCTCTGGGGAGCATACAGGGCCGAGGCGTGGGACCGGTTAGCTCATGATCTCACCAGTGCCACAGGGATTCCAAGGACTGGTGAGCAGGTCCGTCACCACCATGCGGACCTGAAGAGACGCAAGCAGGACCAACTGAACCTTTGGATCCAGGAAGCCCGGCAAACACCCAACGCCCCACTACTGAGTAAGTAACATTTAATTATGTATGTAAGAAATTAAACTAGCTGATATTATGGAGATGTGTATTCCAATATTACTTCATTTATATTACAGCTGCAGGTGTCCATTCTGCGAACCGCAGAGCCTATGGCGATAGGCTGGTGCGGTTGCACCACCAGGCAGGTCAGTAATCCACTACCAGTAACTGTAAAGAAATATAAAAGTATGACAGTCAGCAAAAGAGTGCAGTGTAGTCAGTAAGGAATAAAATCTGCAAGTAACAGTGTGAAAGTGTATGCAAGTATTGCTTGATTACAAAAGTGTGTTTCAGCCTGTAAGTTAAACCGAAAAATGAAACTGCCTGACATATATTCTGAAATAAAAATGCCCTACCTGTAAGAAAATAGTACACAACCTGCAGCAGGCTGAAAAGTATAGCTGCAGAAGATGATGAAATCACGTGTGAAATATATCCCTGTGGAAATACTGAAACATGACAGAAGTGAGACTGCTGGAAAGGATTGTAATAACTACAGGTAAAACATGTCAATAAAGCCTAGAAGTAAGTACCATCCTGAATAGTAAAATGAAAGCAAGTGAGAGAGTGTGAGAAAGTGTCATGAATCCAGCAATACAGTAGTAATAACCCCTGAATAAAGTATACTGCAGTAAAGACAGAATGAAATGCATGTGAGATGCAAAACCAAACAGCAAATTCTGTTCAAAGTGTTGCTGCATCTGGAATGTGTATCCCAAAATCTGGATATGTTGCTCTCAGTCTGCAATATGCAGATAGGATGATTGTCTGATATACCAAACATCCACACTTGTCTACAGCTATATAAAGCAAATGTAGCATGATGATGTAGCTGAACAAAGCTAGATATGAATGTGTATGAAGAACCATAAAATGTATATTGATGTTGCAGTAACAGTCCTATCACCAAGTTGAAATAGATATCATATAGGAAACTGTAGTTAGAACAGTAGTGTGTATATAACTGTAGCTATTAGAAATGTACAGCATATGTATTGTTATTCAAAGGTGTTAATATTACTTTCTTTACCCCACCCTATAACCACATATAACCCATTCCACGTGAAAATGGTATGTGCAATCACAATTAACACCCCTGGACATTTGTCCTGTTGGGTCATATATATTTGCATGTCCGTTGATGCATCTGCCCTGTTCATACATCCACACCTGATGGCCTGTTGCCATCAATTAACCCTGCATGTTGTTGGACTGTGTATTTCTGTTCAAATTATGCATGTGTTATGCACGCTGTTCAATGGTGTGAATATCTGGGTGTTTGGCTAATGGGAATACTAATGCATGCTGTTACAACTAATTGTGAATGGTATTATATGTCACTAACCCAAACTGTCATGACATAATGCAAAACATAGGACGACAGGGAAGGCGGGTTCCAGCGGACCCCTTCTCCCACCTCAGCTGGCGAGTGCACCTGGCACTAGTGCCGAGTCTGGACCCTCCTCCGGTGGCCCTGTGCCACCTGCGGGTGGAAGCGCTGCAGGGGATGGGGCTCACCCCCCCCTCTGCAAGTGTGGCTGGAGGAGAACCACCACTCACCCTCCGTAGCGTCCGGACTGTGGTACGTAGGGAGATTTGGGACTCTGTTCTCAAGCCCCTACGCCAGCTTGAGGCACGGGTGGTGCAACTAATGGGCATGCCTGTTGCCCTGCCTACACAGCTCCCAGCACAGCCCCGTCCTGGGCAGTGAAGGAACAGTGGCAACTGCCTATGGGTGGGGATATCAGTTCCACTGTTGCCATCTGTGGGCTCATGGGCTCTGGATATCCAAACCTCCATCCCCATCAATTGTGTAACCCCCCCACACGTGTCATACACCGCCCCTGTATGCATCTTGTTTGTCTTGTCTGTTTACCTACCCAACCTACCTTCCCAGCTTTACCGACTTCCTTCACCTGACATTCCACTCTCACCTGAAAAAAAAAAAAAGGGCACTCTGTACCCACAAAAAAATTATGCCCCATACATAGCTGCCCATTCCGCACACATATCTGCTGGACATGGAACCTATCAATTACAATTGGCTGTACAACAAGTATTATTGTTGTCCTGACACCTCTCTCAGGGGTGGAAGGTTTCAAATGTCACACCAAATTACATACATATGCACAGCTGTTGCTGATGAAGAAATGGGCAGCTATGGGCCTTACCTACATCCCTCCTGCACATCCCAAGCTTGTTTCCCTACTGTCTTACTCTCTTTGTGACCCCTTTTTTCACCACTTTCCTGTCTCCCCATTTTCTTTTCTTTCAAAGAAAATAGCGCGGGTGTGCGCAAGAGTAAGCATGTTTAAGCGGTTGTAAGCGGGTGTGCGCTTGTGTGCGCGGAGCTAAACGCCAGTGCGCATGCGTGAGCTCCGCGCAAACCAGCTCTAACCTGGTTACAACTGTTTAAAAGTGCCTTAGTCACTTTGATTGATAGGTCTTGTAGTCAGTTCAGAAGCAAAATAAAATCCCACTGGCAGTTCCGAACCCAGGACCTTGGAAACAGTAGTCTGCATGACTTACCACTAAGCCATGACTCTTATACAAGAACATTGTGCTAAAATAAATATATCATGTAATAGTAGGAATGAATGTAAAGGGAATATAGATGTGTAGTACACAAAGCATGCCATTTAGAATTACTATCAAAACTAGTGGATTTCCATAATAGTAGTGTGTGAACAGAAACAGCCATGCTAGTTGGTAGCAAGCAGGTAATAATGTCACTATAGCACCTTGCAAGCCACACACATACTCACAGCAGGATAATCACTGCCCATACCCCACAACCTCTTACAGGAACACATCTGGACCAAGTAATAAAATATGTGGAGCAAAGGCCCAAAATCAGGGACACATTACAAATAATGTTACAACAAACGCAGACAGTTCAGAGAGTAACAGGATCTGCATTTTGTGGGATGTTTGGAAGGGTATGAAGTCTGAAACTTGAATGTTTGTCACCATATTCTGACTTGAGCCCAGAGTGATTTGCCAGAAAAAGGTGTGCATGAGATATTGACCAAAATATGAGGCAGAAATGTGGACAACCTGCAAATATCTGTACACATGATGGGTCTGACACCACCATATTTGAATAGTTAAGAGCCTAGACATAGCAACATTGAATGACTTACAGGGATGCCCCACAGACTCCATGTGAAATGTACAAACAGTAGGCAGAACGGTGTAACACATGCAGTGGTAACTATGGAGTCCTGAAAGTATTCACCACTTGCATGGCAGAAAAAGTGTAGTAATACATATGCTCATGCTAACCCACAGTCACAACTGCAGCATACCAGACATTTTAATGGGTGTACCCCACTGATATGTACCATTCCATGAGGCAGATAACAGATGAACCTGAAAGTCTCTGGGGCCTGCTCAGCAGCATACTCAAATACCCTAATAGATGTCAAGGCCCACACCATGGCCAGACCACACTGCATGCTGTAACACCCTAGCAGATATAGCAAGCATTCCAAGGTGTGAATGTACATGGAAAATAGGAAAGCTACAGCAGCACACTACAGTCATGACACCTAGCAGGCATACAAGTAGTGACTGTAAAGGGCAAATATTGAAGCCTTAGCAACAAAGTGCAAGCAAAAGTGAAAGGAAAGCACACACACACACATTAACAGTAGTAGCAGTTGTAGGTGTCAGTGTACAACAGTTAGTACAGGAAACTGGAGAAATGAATGGAGGAATGTTAATCTACAACACACCTAGAAATATGAGAGAAATACCAACCTTTACACTCACAGAACAGTGTCCACAGCATAACAGCATGGTCCCTGGCCTTAAAATCTGAAAGGGCTACGCCTATCTTACATACCTTTTTATAGCACTGTTCTGAAATCACAGTGAGAACTGCAATCAGTACACAACTGGCTGCATGCAATTAACAAATGCTGGCTAACAATTGGTGCAGAGGCCATCACATGGGCATATGCAGATACTTACAAAAGTATGATGTTCTCCCAGTCCACACATGCAATACTTTCATTGCACCCTGAGAAGGATGTGAGAGACAGACAGACAGAGAGAGAGAGACATAGACAGAGACAGAGTAAATTGCAATTAAGCAGACACAAACAAATTGTTCAGCAACAGCCACCTGAAAGCTGACAACTGGGAAGTGGAGCAGCAGGACAGAGAAGCAGATGGCAACACAAGCAGTTGTGACAAACACAGGTAATGTAAAGTAATACTATAAAGGTCTACATACTGTGAACCCTCCATATGTGTCATTGGTCTGTATCCATATGTATGTGAAGATGTGTAAAGGGCGGGGGACATACAGCAACTATCAGTGAAGGCTGTACATACATTTGTATGTGAGAGCATCTATGTGCACATATCAATGTTGGTTTATTGTAAGTTGTAGTGCCATGTACAAAGTAGGTTTCACAGTTATGTATGTTTAGCAGTATGTTAGTGTGTGTATACAGTATGGTAGACAAACATGTTGATATACCTGTCTATCATATGGATACGTATGTATGTCAACATATGTATGTGTGTATATATATATATATATATATATATATATATATATATATATATATATATATATATATATATATATATATATATATATATATATATATATGATATGCATATATGTATAAATACATAGAGAGAGAGATGTAGGAATACATAGACAGATGAAGATAGAATATTGTACAAACATATATATGTAATGCACACATACAGATATAGATATATGTAGATACATATACATAGACAGACTGATCTGAGTATCTACAGGTATGACTGTATATGACGACCTTCAAAACACCCTGTCCCACCCCCTCTGTCACTCTCACCCCCTCTGTGCCCCCCCCTCCACATCTATAGCAATATATGTACATCAATATATATATGTGTATATGTATACAGACACATATATATATATATATATATATATATATATATATATATATATATACATATAGATATATCTATATACATATCTATCTATATATATATATATATATATATATATATATATATAGAGAGAGAGAGATGTATATAAATTCTGAGTGAGGCACATGTGTACAGATGTATTGCAACTGGTGCCTGGTGACAAAGGCATGGAGTGAACACCAGTGTCAAAACCGGAGTACCATACCACATTTCATCCATCTTCTGTAATACAATCTGTCTATGGCTGGGGTCCACCAGACAGGATGCTGTCCCTTTGTGGAGAGTGTCTTGGTCATATATGTGATTGCATGATCCATGCATTCTCGGAGATGTCTGTAGAAAGCAATTGTGTAGGGGTCAGCATTGTGGGTTGTATCTGCCACTGGCCCAGTGGGCTGACAGGATACCATGTCACTGTTACAAAGTGTAAAGTTTGCATCTGTAATGTTATTCACTATAGTTGTTTGTGCTGGTGGTGGAGGTGGGATATGTATATCCAGGGCAATCAGTTGTGGTCAGCTCACAGTAGTTGATGATGTAGGCCATACAGTACCTAGATACAAACCGCCAGAGTGAGGAGGTGCTCTTGACCTGAATCAGTGTTCTGACTGCTGGGGTTTGGTGGTATGTCGTATGGAGTGTGCCAGGTACTGTTGCACAGTTGCTGGCTGAGCACTGATACCTGGCCATTTACATGTGTATCCACCAATACACAGACAGATGCTATATATGTGAGATATGTTGTATCATAAAAGTTGAGTAGCATGTGTAGTATGTGTACCAAATTCTGCTGCCATATATTGCTGATATCAGGTTATTTTCTTTCTCAGGTACATGGCGCACCCGCGGAATCCCACTTACTCCACAGCTGAGGATGAGGCGATACACCAGAGCCTGGTGTGGGATTATGCAATACTCTTTTCCCGCACCAGCCAGAATCAGCAGTAGAGGGCTGCACTGTGGCAAGACCTTGTCTGTCAGGTAAATGACATAGGCACGCATAATAGGACATATGAGCAGGTATGACATCACTGCAGTGATTTAATCAGACATGTCCATCAGCATGCGTCGGATATCCACAGGCAACAGGTCGCCACAGGTGGTGGGGTGGCTACACATCCCCCACTCACCAGACTGGAGGGACTACTCATGAGTGTAGTGGCTTCAGTCCACCAGCAACAACAACATCAGCAGACATGCATTATGATGGAGGCTGGAGCCACGCAGCAGCAAGACAGTGAACGTGCAGGTAATATGCCATATGTATAGTTGACTGTTGTGTACACTGGTAGTTAATGCATGTGTGAGGTGTGTCCTTGGTTTGTAGCTGTTACCATAGTATTTAATGTGCAAGTGTGATATCCTCATTATTAGCAGCTGGCCTGTGAAAGGCGACTGTTGTACTACTGACCTGTATCATACTCAGTAACAATGGCACAGTTGTGCCCACTGACATTAGTTTCTTCACGTCTGCAGGTCCCTCTGGTATAACAGCAATGCAGCCTATCCATGCCGGTGAGTGTGTATTAACAATTCCTGTAACAGTCTTGATAGTAATAGTACTATTTGGCTCACTTAGTAGTGCTCTTTGTATGCATGTAGGTGTGTCTGTGTGTTGATATCACGCATACTGAGTACTGTACAATTGTGTGAAACTGTGTGCATGTGTGCACCTGTGCATGTGTGCATGTGTGCACGTGTGCATGTGTGCACATGTGCATGTGTGCATGTGTGCATGTGTGCACCTGTGCATGTGTGCATGTGTGCACCTGTGCATGTGTGCATGTGTGCACGTGTGCATGTGTGCACCTGTGCATGTGTGCATGTATGCATGTGTACATGCGTGCATGTGTGCACCTGTGCATGTGTGCATGTGTACATGTGTGCACCTGTGCATGTGTGCATGTGTGCATGTGTGCACCTGTGCATGTGTGCATGTGTGCATGTGTGCACCTGTGCATGTGTGCATGTGTGCACCTGTGCATGTGTGCATGTGTGCATGTGTGCATCACTGGTAATGTGTAGTCATTGTAAACTGTGTTTCCTGTTTCCCTCCCACAGGTTCTGGTGCTGCTCTGGTGTCATGTAGCAGGGAACCTGAATCAGGTGCTGTGGGTACTGATAATGATGACATCTGTGTAATGGCACAGGAAGGTATGCCAGGGTCTGCCATTGGTCAGCCGATTGACAGTACACAGTTGTCAACCTCATCAATGCGCACAGTTATCCTGCCAATACACCCTTTGTCACCAATGTCCCTAGGTGATGGACAGCATACAGTGGGCATTGACCAGGGTAATGTGGTATCTGTGGCACATGCCTCCACACACAGCAGCCATGGGCATGGCCCAGAGATGGTACCACACAGACAGATGTCCAGGGGTTCTCGTGGGAGCATCCGTGGGCGTACTGCCCATGTCAGACATGCCCACAGAGGTCTTTCAACCTCAGCTATGTTTCGGGCTGTCATGCAGGCACAGTCACGTATGGAACAGTACACCAGACATGGTCTGAGGGAGCTGACAGCATGTCGCACAGCCATGACTGACAGTATGCGTGACATTGCGGCTGCCATCCGTGATTTCACCGATGTCATAGACAGACATTGTGGGGACATATCAGACCGGTTCCACAACTACATGTCCATGAGCTGGGGCGATGGTGGGCAGTTGAGGCGTCGACATGGCCGTATGCCAGCAACAGCAGCAACTGGCAGTCACGGACAACAACAGGGCTGTGGCCACTCCCGTATTGCCAGCAGCAGTCCCAGCAATGCTGGGTCTGTGCTGTCATCAGACCGCCCAAGGAGACCACATGCACGTGGCTCTGGCCAGGCCCGACAGGGATCTGTGTCCAGTCAACGAACACCTGCTTCTGATGACAGTACCCAGTCTAGGTTGGTACCGGATACGGTCCGTAGCACCCCTGCAAGGCACAGGTACCGTGCCCATGGCCAGAGACACTGATCTGTATGACCTGGCAGGTACAGTCTGTGGCTGTCCACAAACACCAGTATATGGCAGCCATGAGGTGGAACTGTGTGCATCCATACACACATGCAAATTGACAACACCTAGGGCTACCGCATGCACACACTGCATCAACATTGCCCCACCTTTTACTGCTGTCCCTCACCAACACACATACACATACATGTCAATCGGTGGTATCGGTGGCTGACTCAGGCATACCAAGTTCACACCCTGTGCATATGATGAAACTGTGCCACCTCCTGCAATCTGTAACAACTGTGCAGGTACAGGTTAACATGTTGCTGATGCACAGGGTGACCACATATATGTGTAGTAATAGTATCACGTTGTTAACAGTACTGTGTGCTGAATTAATTGTGGGTATATCACAGCATGCCTGATGCAGTAAGTGTGTGATTGTCATGTACTGTTGTCTACACCCATGGTAGGTACCATACTGTATCATCTGCACATGTTGGCATACTGGTGGTAATGATGTCAATAGAAAGCTACATACATAGTTAGCACAGGGGATAAGGTAATGAATGTAGTAATACGCAATGATGGACATGTAAATTGCAAGTGGCATGTTGCCCACACTGGACTCTGCAATGCAGATGTTTGAGGATGTTGATATGTGTGCAGTACTACACGACTGGTACAGGACACACAGGAGCACCCTAGCACTGCATGCTCACATCTCATACCATGCTAGACAGCCCCAACACACAAAACTAACTGTCACAGGAGGGAGAGTCCCCATATATGACAGGGATACTGTGGTGGCAGGCCAGGTAGCATACATCCTACTAAGTATGGAACCACTGAGTGAAGGCTCAGTGTCTGTTATTTGACATGTGTATTACTGCAGGTATGAGCACATGGGTTTCCATCCAGTTATTGTACATCCTGACAGTACATGGTCTGTACACTTGTGTGCGCTGAGACTGGACCCTAGCCATCTGACCCGTGTATTTCCATGTACATGTGCATAGTGCCTGCATATTTGCAGTGTTACCTACTGGAAGTGGTACAGCTTGTTTGTTGTACAATGGACTACATGCAGCCCTGTTTACTGTAGCTTTGTTTGCATGCATGTTTGCTTGCAATTACCCTGAAATACTGATCACACCTGCAATGCATAGTTATAGAGCTTCTGTGGACTCCTAGTGCCATCTGCATAGCTTACTATATGTATGTCCATGTCCCACTTGACAGGATGTCACTGTTTGTCCTGTTCACATGTACATTGCCTGTGACACAGTGCATATGACTTACCTGGCATGTGTCCACGTGAGCAGTCATATATGCTACTGCTAACTAATCACAGGCACTACACCTTCACATATTCATCTTCTGCTGAACTACCTGCTTCGCTAGGGACAGCCTGCACCTGTCACCCCTGGGCTTTCAGATATTGGCAAAGGCTCTTGCTACCCCCATAGTGCCTATGTTAGGCAAGGCTCAAATGACAAACCCACCTTCATAGGTATCACAAGGGATAAGAAACTAAGAGTAATGCTACCCAACGCCAGAAGTCTAAACCTCCAGATGCATGCACCCGAAACTCTCCTTGGCATGGAGAACATCGATATCTGTGCAGTAACAGATGCCTGGTTCAGGGCTACTGAGAGCACACCAGCACTACCAGGTTTAAGCTGGTTGATTTCTTTGAAACAGTCACCAAGGCCATTGACGAGGGGAAGGTGGTTCACACAGCCTACCTGGACCTCGCAAAGCCTTCACAACAATACCCCACTTGGGCATTCTAGAGAAGCTCACCAGCTTAAATATAAGCCCCTATGTCACTAGATGGATTGCACAGTGGCTCAAGGACAGAACCCACATGGTTAGAATTGCTGGAGCCATGCCAGACTCCAAACCAGTTACGAGTTGTGTCCCACAAGGCTCAGTCATGGGACCTCTCTTGTTTGGTATATATTTATTGGAGGTACAGGCCAACACGGACGGACTGTGGCTGACCAAATATGCAGATGACTGCGAACTGGCCACCATAATCGACTCTCCAGCCGACACTAGCATCTTCCAAATGGTCATCATAGAAACAGACAACTTGTGCCAGAGCCATGGCCTTCAGCTGAACAGTGTTTAGAAAGGGAAATGTGCATCCTGTAGTCGGTTCACCTAGTTGCCAAACGGGACATTTCCCTCACACACACTAACCCCCCTCAGCCAAAAACACACACTTGCCAATTGCAGGATTCAAACCCTTATATGACATTGTTATGACACTCAAGATGGACACATTGGCAGAGTGTGCTATTCACATTACTGGGAGGTTTTCCTTCGTTTCCCTTCTCTTGCTATACTTATAGGGTGCTGACATCATCAGTGTTTAGCAAAGGGAAATGTGCATCCTGTAGTCTGTTCTTCTAGTTGCCAAAAGGGACATTTCCCTTACACACACACTAACCCCCTCAGCCAAGAACACACACACTTGCCATTTGCAGGATTCAAACCCCTACCTAACTATGTCATGAAGGATGCGTTAGCAGAGCGCGCTATTTGCATTACTGGGAGGTTTCCCTTCTCCTGCTATACTTATAGAGTGCTGACACCATCAGTGTTTAGAAAGGGGAATGTGCATCCTGTAGTCTGTTCACCTAGTTGCCAAAAGGGACATTTTCCTCACACACACTAACCCCACTCAGCCAAAAACACACACTTGCCATTTGCAGGATTCAAACCCCTCTCTGACTATGTTATGACACTCAAAATGGACACATTTGCAGAGTGTGCTATTCACATTACTGGGAGGTTTTTTTTCTCTTGCTGTACTTATAGGGTGCTGACATCATCAGTGTTTAGAAAGAGAAATGTGCATCCTGTAGTCTGTTCTCCTAGTTGCCAATAGGGATATTTTTCTCACACACACACTAACCTCCACAGCCAAATACATACACTTGCCATTTGCAGGATTCAAACCCCTATCTGACTATGTTATGAGACTTGAGACGGATGCATTAGCGGAGCACGCTATTCGCGTTACTGGGAGGTTTCTCTTCTCCTGCTATACTTATAGAGTGCTGACATCATCGGTGTTTAGAAAGGGGAATGTGCATCCTGTAGTCTGTTGTCCTAGTTGCCAAAAGGGACATTTCCCTCACACACAATTGCAAACACACTAACTCTCCTCAGCCAAACACACACACCTGCCATTTGCAAGGTTCAAACCCCTACCTAACTATGTTATGACAGCTGAGACGGACGCACTAGCAGAGCACGCTATTCACATTACTTAGAAGCTTTTTTTCTCCTGCTGTACTTATAGGGTGCTGACATCATCGGTGTTTAGAAAGTGGAATGTGCATCCTGTGGGGAGGCAGACGCCAAGCACACTCTGGCTAAGCTGTCATTCCCTAGGGCAAACAGCCTAGTGTTGACCTCTACACCCATATGTTTAATTGTCAAATGCACATTATTTGTTGCTGATAGACTGTTTGCACATCTTTATTGCCATAGCATTCCCTGTTTCTATGAACAACTTGTGCATCTGTGGAAGATGTTTGCATATGGGAGGGATCCACTATATCACGTAAGTCTCTGTAGTCATTTAACTGTGTGCACTGGGCAGACTGCTGTAATGTGGTTGGTTCCTGGAATAACACGTAAAAATACCAGATATGTGTGTCCAACTGCTAAACTGAGATTCGGCCTAAGTGTGTGAGCATGCCCAGTTCAGCCTTCCCATGGCATGCTGTCTGACATATGTCTCATTTATCAAAGTGTGTGAGCATGCCCAGTGTGAGCATTCCATATGCTGAACTCTGCAGCCCACCACATTTGTGGATGAGTGTGAACTTCAACAAATATCACCCGTTTATGGTTGTGTGTTGTGTGTCATGTTGTGTAGTTACTGTACAACTGCTTTGTGTGTGAACACAACATGATTATACTGTGCCTGCAGTGTTTGCATGGGATACTTTGCATACAGTTGTCAACATCCTTTCACACTGACCTAACACTGTAGTACTGTATAGTGTACTGGTAGTACTTTGACTGTGGTGGACAGTATCCTGGGCTTTAGTGCTATCACTGCTTTACATTTCAATAGTGAGCACAAGAGCCTGGTTAGGGGCCAGTTGTGTACATCTGACCATGTTGCATTCTGTTCAGATATGAACTACTTAAACCAGGCTTGTCCAACATTGGTAGTGTATTCCACAACATAGGTGTACATTTGCAAACACTAGCGATGTGCCCTAGTCCATGTCTAATGCTAGTTGGAGAGTGTGTTTGTCCTTCAACACACATTGTAAGTGGAGTTTGCCATGACATATGTCATGGTTAGTATACTATGCCTCTGTCTACCTGTGACATGACAGTGATACCCAGGATAAAGCTACCATCTCCCATCCACTCATCAAGATTCCTATTGAGGAAAATTGATAAGTGACTCTATGGGTAGCCTGTACTGGGAGTTCACTCATGGGTGGGGGTGGCTTCTGTGTTATGGATCATGCAGTACAGCTTGTCCTATGTAAGTCAGTGCTGTGGTTCAGGTCTCTTGTGTGCATAGCTCACTGCCATTCAGATTGTACAAGGTGCAGCATGTTTATTGATACCAGCAACACAGGCAACACATGGCATCTGTGCAAGCTCTTTGATACTCCTGGTGAGGTACTGTTGGGGACTTTACAGTTGATGGAGGTGTCTGCTGAGGTACATCCCACAGGGGCTATTGTAGTCAATTGTACCACTGATGACGGATGACTGCAGAGCCACAATGACCTGCCCTTATCTAGATCTGACAACCTTCATGATTAGGTGGGTATATGGTATGTTTCTGTAAACACTACAGCACATGTTTGTCCAATGCAGGATATCTATCACCTTGTGTCCCCAGGTCTCTCATTACATGTTAACTACATAATGGGTTAACACCTATGTGGTAATTGGTGGGCACTTACTGTATATCCACGAGGGTTGACTATACACTTTTCTGCAATTAGCTTGCTGACATGGCTATGGCACCAGTTGTCTGTTTCTATGTGGCCCTTTTGTGGGATGCTTGTGTCAGCTGGTGGATCATATATGGTGAGCAGTTTGTAGTCCTCTGCAAACATGTTCAGACACAGTCCTTCCATGTTTGCCTGTACCTATGGGACATATATACCAGACGAGGGAGATCCCAGGACCAAGCCTTGTGGGATGCCAGTTATATCTGGTTTGTAGTCTGACATAGCTGCAGCATGTCTGACCATGTCTGTTCTGTCCTTGGTCTGGTGTGCAACCCCTCTACTGACATAGGGGTTTATATTTAAGCTGGTGAGCTTATCTATAATGAACACGTAGGTTATTATATAGAAGCCTTTGCAAGGTCCAGCTACGCTGTGTGGACCACATTGCCCTCATCAATGACCTTAATGACTGTTTCAATTGAGTCAAACATGTTTAGGGGCAGGATCTGCACTTAAGAAAGCCACACTGGGTAGGGTCCAGTGTCAGTAGGTCCCCAATATCTTTATGTCTGTGGTACATGCTGATCCTTTCCATAGCTGTGCAGACCGAGCTTCTCAGGATTCTGGGGTAGTAGTTTTCAGTATCCATTCAGGCAACACCTTTGTTGAGAAGGACCACTGTTGTTGTACACTGCTCTTTGGGTACATATTCTGTGGTAAGGCTGACATTGAGCAGTAGTGTGATTTGGCATTCCATTCATCTTGGAGTCGATGTTGCACTCAGCCCAGGACACCATCTCATACCATTGCTGCTGTGTGTTTTGCTTTGTAGATGCTGGCTGTTACCTCAGCATCTGCAATGTCAGGGGGCCAGCAGTCTGCTGGGATAGATATTCTGCATTGTGGGGGGGGGGGGTTGCACTGCACCTGTCAGGATGTATGTTGGCAATATGTGTGTGTGTTTGTGATATTTGTGTGATTCAGAGCATATCTTTGAATTCCCAACATGGTTCCTACCATCAGTTGTGAAAGCCTTGGGATTATCCTTAGTGTTCTGTACAATTTGTATCTTCATAGGGTTCATACTAGGCTATCCACCCTAGGGCATTTGTTAGCCTAGCCAGAGTGTGTGTGGCTTTTGCCACCCCTTGCTATGTGAATATTATGGCCATTTATGATTTGCTTTGCTGTGCCTCTGTCTGGACATGACACAGTGAAGACCCCCAGTGTAACTCTACAATCATCCGTCCACTTGGCAAGATTCCTGTTGAAGAGTGTCAGTGAGGGGCTCTGCCTAACATGGAGTGGGATTCTGGTCCAGGGTGTGGGGAGCCTCTGGATTATGTATCTGTCCCACCAGCACATCCTATTTCATTATTTGTTGAGGTTGACATCTCTCACTCTCACAGCTCCGATGGCTTTGAGTTTTCTGGTGTGGAGCATGTCCATTACTCCTGTGTTGGGCATGGCCTTCTACAACAGGCATGCAATGCCTCTGTGTAGGCAGTATGTGACTGCATTCCGCTGGGGTGTCTACAGCCAGGCAGCATATGACATATATTTGAGACCCTTTATCCTCTTGGTGAGATACCTCTGAGGTCTTTCTAACTGCTGCAGGTGTCAGGTAAGGTACATCCCATATGAGGCATTGTACTAGATTATGGGTGTGATAAGAGAACAGTATAGGGGCACAATGACCTCTGTTGACGTAGATGTGAATCCTTTCCTGATACGGTGTCAAATGTAGACAGTCTTCCTAGCCACATTGGCAATGTGAGTGTCACATAACAGGTTACTGTCCACTTGTGTCCCTAGGTCCCTGATTACTCCTTTCATACATAATGGTTTACCACCTATGTGGTAATTTGTGGTACCTTGTTTGGTATTTGGTGGGACATTCATACTGTCCAGTGTCTTCAGGACGGCTGGGTGGGGTTCCTGTGTGTGAGAGTGTGGTCTGTAGCATGCTACAGACTGTACAGCAGTCTTGTCTACAGTTAGTTGCACATGGGTGGACTCCAATGCCTTGTGCATTGTCAGTTACCTGGACGTATGGGTGTCTGTGCTGAATATGGATACTCACCCTCCTTTTATGTTTTGTTCTAGGTTTTGGGGCCATGACACATGATACGTGGTATAACCTGGTAGTGCTGGTGTGCTGTCAGGAGGCTTGCAGCACGTTTCTGTCACTGCACAGACATCGATGTTCTCCATACTGGGGATGGCCTTGGGAGCATGCATATTGGGGTTTACACATCTGGCATTGGTCGGCATTACCTTATGTTTCTTTCCACTTATGTTTTCTAGGGTGGTGGGTTAGTCTTTTCAGCCTTGCCTACAAAAGGCTCTATGGAGGTGGCAAAGGCCTTATCCAATATCCAGACGCCCAGGGGTAACAGGTGCAAGCCATCCCAAGAACAGCTGCGTGGGTTGTCAAGCATGACATCCCAACCAGACAGACATTGGATCCCCTTGGAATGACACCAGTAAATGTGCCACTTGCTATGACTGATCATTCCGTGTTTGTACTGTGGCATTATTCTTGGTAAGGGTAGGATACTGCAAATGGTGAGTGTCATACCGGCCTGGACTGCATAATCAGAGAGCTCATGTATGTCTCTTTTCATGTAGTGTAGGGAGGTACATCTCAGGTCATTCACACCAGCATGGACTATGACTGCATCATATTTCTACTTGCTTTGGAGTGACCTGCATACTTCTGTTATGTGGCATATTGTGGCAGCCTACAGGCAGCTTACTGTACCCTTTCCCTTGTTCAGTCTGGTGTGCGGGACAGCAGTGTGTCTGACTATGGAGTCACCTATTACAACTGTATCAGGCATGTTGTTTCTCCTTCTGGCCTGTGACTGTTTGGCACACCAGCTTTGTGTACTATGTGTTGCATGTGCTATGTTTGGAGGTTGTTTGATTGGGTGTCTGCTTTAGAAGCATCTGTTGGTGTGCTGTGTTTGTAATTTGTGCCTCCGGGAATCTTTTTTTGTGTTTATGTCTTTGGTTTGCAGTTGTGATAGGTCTATGTGGGACTGTGTTTGTGGTGTGTGTGGTTACCTTCTCCTCCTGACTAGTTTTCGGAGTACTGAGTTGAGGGAGCTCAGCCTCCAGTTTGGATAGATGGTTGCATCTCTCACATATATTTGTATTTCTTGGGTGGAGTTGGGGGTTGTCTGTGTACTTGGGGCAGGTGTAACATTGCCTCAGGATTCACAGATTCAACTTATTGTGGCTGGCCTTAGTGGATTGTATGTGTGGACATATTTTATTGCCATACTACTGATCAGTGATTACTTCATTGTTTATGTTTGCTCTATCACGTAGTAGCTTCCTCATTCTCTTGCATGGTTTGGTTATGGCTGGTGTCCACCATGCCAGATGCCTGCGTGTATGGCATTGTGTCTTGTTTTAATTTAGGATTGCATAATCCAAGCATTCCTGGCAGTGTTCATGGAATGGCTGTATTACAGGTTCTGAGGTGTGGCCCATATTTTGCACCTGCACAGGACCTTTAATGGATTCCACATCAGTTTGGAGGAGTGCAAATATTGCTTTACACATGTTTTCCACTGTGGTTTTCTGGCCAGGGACTGTGGTCAGGATTTGTATATCCAGTGTGATTACTCTATGGTCTGGTTTTACCAGTGAGCAATACACTTCTCATCTTGCCATCCAGTACCCATGTTGCTGATTATCACATCCAGTATGCTTACCCCTCTTGTGGGAGTGGTACGTTGTTCCTGGGCCTTTTGGTTTATGGATTCTATGAACTTTTGTCCTACACTGTTGGAGCTAGTATAATGCTCCCAGTCTATGTCTGGGTATTTTCAGTCACCCAATATAATGTGGTTTGGAGGACTTGATATATTCATGTATTCCAGCATAGGCCAGGTGCAGTTCCCGGTGTTGGTACAGTAGTCTGTAGCAGGCTATAAACTGGGGGGCAGTTTTAGCCACTGTTACTTGACCATGGCTAGTCCATGCTGCTTCTTGTTGTGGTACCAACATGGGGGTGTGGTTATCCTTGACAATTCTTGCTAGTCACCCTCCTTTTGTAGCTTGTTCCATGTTTTGAGGCTGTACAGCACAGTATGAGGTGTAACCTGGTAGTGTTAGGGTGCTGTTGTGAGCCTTGACTCAGTTTTCTGTTACAGCACAGATATCAACATTCTCCATACTGGGTGGGTTTAGACTGCATGCATCTTGCTGTTTCGACTTATCCCTTATCTTATTCTTATCCCTTCTGATACCTATGGAGATAGGTTTGTGTTTTGAGCCTTACCTATTCAGGGCACACTGTGGGTAACAACAGCCTTTGCCAGTATCCATACGGCATGCACTGATAGGTGCACGCCAGTCCTAGCAGGTGGAGCATCATGTCATGCTCAGCATGTCATCCCAGACTGGCACACATTGGATCCCCTTTGACTAACTGCGATACTTCAGTCAATTATTGCACTTGATCATCTCATTGTCATATTGTGGCATGATGCTTGGTGAGGGTAGGATGTTAGTCAGGGTCCTCAGGTGTGCATATAGTGCATGGTGTTACATTACTTAACACATGGCATTCATGCCTCAGGTGGTGCTGCAGGGCTGCCTCTGTCGGATGCGCATATTACACTTCCCTGTACATGTTTGTGAGCAGGTCATGTCATTGTAGGCATCCATGTTATTATTTGAGTAAGTCAGAGGGGGCATCATTCCCAGGGTTTCTACTGAGCCAGTGTATGTGCTATGCGTTGCCTCTTTGCCAAGGCCAGGGCATACTGGCCACGCCTCCTTCTGCCTACTGGGGCAGGCTCAGGTTGTTCCTCCTCCGAGTCAAGCTCTGCCTGTGATGGCCTTGGCAATGGTGGGGGGCTGTTTTGCCCGGCCCTATGCTGGTCCTGCTGCAGCTGTTTTCGCAAGATCATATTATGTAGCATAGCACATACCATGACAATTTGGGTACATGTAGTTGGTGTGTACTGTAAGGCTCCACCAGATGTGTCCAGACACCGGAACCATGACTTGAGCAGCACAAACACATGCTCTATTACATTATGTGTTTGTGTGTGTGCCTCATTATGGCATTCCTGTACAGGTGTGTGTGCGTTTCTGATGCGTGTCATCAGCCACTGCTCCAGTGCATAACCTGCATCCCCCACTAGGTGTCCGTGTGGGATGTCCCCATTGGCAAATGTCTGGTACAGCTGCGTCAAATGCCAGATGTGGCAATCGTGGTAACTCCCAGGGCAGCAAGCACACACATTCATTATTATGCCCTGGGCATCACACATGACCTGGCAGTTGATGGAGGGGAAGCCCTTGCGATTAATGTAGGCCCTACCCCGCTCACCGGCTGGTGCTTTGATGTGTATGTGCGTGCAGTCTATTGCACCCACTACCTCAGGGTATTCCGCTATTTGCTGGAAGAGACGCATATTGCTGGCCAATACCTCACGGGCATTGGGGAAATATACATGATCACCGACATGTGCTGACATGGCATCCAGGAACTGGTGCAGTACCCTGGAGGCTGATGCCTGTGATATCCCCATCATATCACCAGTTGGTCTCTGGAAGGTACCTGTTGCTAGTATTCTTAGACCAACACATACCTTGGTTTCCACTGGGATGGGTTCCCCTCTGTAGGTTCTGTGTGTGAGGCATGGCCTGCACAGCTCCACTATTTGCTGCAGGAGGTCTCTGTCCACTCTATAGCGCTCTACTATCTCCAGCTCATGTAACCCGTGGTAGGTGACCCTGGGCCTGTACACTCTTCTCTGTCTCCTCATTGTGGGTTGTCTGGCACCATCTGCATTGTCACCACCCTCAGCAAGTCGGCTATGTCTCATTATGACAGCTATGGCAGCCCCTAACATTTCTGCTCTGAGTTCAGCTTTTTCAGTTTTCACTTCTAATAGCTTACTCCTGTCTTGCAGTGTCTCTTGAGAGAAACATCCTGCACTGCTGTTTGCAGAGTTTTAAGTGCTGGGCTGGGCTACTATTCTGCCTGTGTAATTGCCTGCTTCTAATTGTTTTCACCTGCTAGCTCCAGCAGTATTCCCTGCTAGCTTCCTACTAAATCTGTTGCTTCCTTTTTCCTCTCTGTTTCTTCAGGGAGGAGCCGTGTGCAAACCAGCAGAAAAATGCTCACAGTTTGCTTACACACGCGCACACATGCTTACAGGGTTCAGAATCTGCTTATTCAGATTAAAACACGTGCACACCCACGCAGTGTTAAACATCTCCCAACACGCTCCCACATGCTCAGTCTGCCTTACACACGTGCACACTGCCTTACTCGCGCTTCATGGCGTGCACATGTGCGCATGCACGCCCAGCAAGAAACTTTGGTGTAGGCAACAGTGTACACCTTCCATTTCTTGACTTTCTCATGCTTATCTAGTGGCACACCTCTTTCAATGATATCTGTCTGACATCTGTCATGTAACTCTGACCTCCAATGAACTGCATTTCTTTCTACCATTCCCCCTGTGATGTCACCAATCTCCTACTCTGTTCCTCCCCCTTCTGTAACTCTTACACTACTCAGACTATGCTCATTTGCTATGTGACAGTGGAATTCAGTATCCTAACACTCATTTGCATCAGATTGCCTACTAATGCTTAGTTACATCTCTTAGACTCAGCTTCGCCCCTTAGCAACCACTACACGGTGGCCATGTTGGTTTTGGTCTGCTGGTCCCTGCATTGACATTCCATGTATTGCATAGAACCCACATTTGTGGGTTTATAACCTTCGTTTTTATGTTTTATACAGCACAACCCGTTTGCGCGGGGCTGCGCTGCGTTTAAACAATTATATTTTTAATATATTTGCATCAGGTTACCTTGCCAATGGCCACATATTTGGCCATTGGCATGCTGCCTGACACATATGCACCCTTCATTTGGAGCTGACATGGCTCCATTGCGGTTTTTGCAGAAATGTACTCAGTTGTCAACTGAGTACATTTCTGCAGCTAAAACGGCTCTTACACGGGCTGTTCTGGGCTTCCTGGATCGCTAATCATCCTCATTTGCATGCTATTCGGCTGCAAGTGAAGTGATTAGCTTATCCACGCCCACTCCGTGTAAGAGACATTTTAGCTTGTCTCTTACACGGACTTTGGGCTGTTCCTGGATCGCAAAGGCTGCATGGTGTCTTACACTACTTTTAGACTCCATGCAAGCCTTCATGAATCCTGCCCTTTGTTTTAAAACTAAACATTGAAATATATGTAAAAGTTGATTAAGAAATAATAATAAAAAATTGCAAGACAAAACAAACTACAATAATGTTTGTTCTTCACAGTAACCCATATGTATAAATAAATAACAAACATCAATCCAGCATACTGTTGATACACTAATATAGTAGAAAAAGGTGTATTATAAACATATATTGATCACTTTTCCCCTACTTTCCTTATTTGCTGTACAAGTTAAAACATTACAAAACTATCAAAGATAAAATTCAGCTTTCAGTTTTAAATAACTAGAGAGGGTAATAATATTATTCAACCCAGGGGGGTTGTTGGCATTAAATCTTAACTGCCACATACATTCTCTAAATTCGAGAAACAATTCTCGTGCCCACCCCCCCCCCCCGTTGTTAAGAACAACTTGGTCAAAGGCAATTAATTTAAACCTACGGTCAGGATTTTCCTTGATATGCAGTGCCAATGCATTTTTTTCATTGGCTTTTTCAATATCATAATTGTGTTGGTATACACGCACTTTGAAAGCCTTTTTAGTCTTGCCTATGTAAAATCCTTCACAGAATTGGCATAAGGCTGGATAAACTACGAAAGTGGTGTTACAATTCAACCTATGGTTCAAATGTATTAGACCATAATAAGGAATATGTAAGGTGTCCATTTCAAAAATACTGGAACACGGTGTACAATGACCATATTTGGTTATCCATCCTTTTCCATAGGTTTTATAACCCTATGTGTTTTGTTCAAGTAAATTTTTAAAACAAGAGTCTTTTTTATATACAACACATGGCTTTCCCCCCACATTTTTTAACAATTCTTGATTTCCTCTAAAAATAAACCAATTCTTATTTAATATGTCCTTGATGTCATAAAATAATGGGTTATAAGTTAAAATAAGTGCCTTGCTGAAATCTTGGGTCATGTTTGTATCTTCACTCAAAATGTTAATATTAGGGGTAACAATACCAGATGTATCAGTCCATAATAATGGAAAAAAATGTCCACATACCCATTTTTCTGTGACCTCATTAAGAATTGATTCAATAAAATGCTTAGGATACCCACTTTGTTGTAACATACCCCTCAACTTGTCCCTCTCTTCATAGAACATTTCTATGTCACTGATCATACATGCCAATCTATCACATTGGCCTTTGACAAGTGACTTTTTTTGAAAGTCAGGGTGTCTACTCTCATAGTGTAAAAGGGTATTAGAATATGTGGGTTTTCTGTATATCGTGGTTTTATCAGGCTTCATAATTATAATGGGTTTATTGGATCAACTACTCTGGAAAAGTCTTGTTTCACACTTTATTAAATTAAATGTAGTAATTTTGGATTTGTTTAACAACATTCTAATATCATTCTTACACATATTTTCAAATAAATGAATAGTAGGGTGGGGTGGAGGGTTGAATGTACTTGTTCTTTTACAACCCTTAACTCATTCATAGGTACCATTCTTCTGAAAAAAAGCAATTTAAATTTAATTTCCTAGTATATATTTTTAAATCTAGGAGATACTTGTCAACATTAACATTTCTTAATGGTACAAAATTCATGCCCTTTTCAAATAAAGAGGCCCATTCACCAGTAGCAGTTTGCTCTGTGTCTTACAATTTACATGTTCTCATGTTCTGCATAGGTTTTAGTAGTTTTTTTTCCTTCAATGGGCAGCAGTCCTGTGTTTGTTGTGTGGACATGTGACATGTTATTATGTACCAGACATAGGTTGCCTTATTATTACTCCTGTAGTCTCAACAAATGCTTCAGACTGTGGGGTCATTAAACATAGCTGTTTTCCTTTTTGAGAGTAAAGCTGCTCAGAATTCATATTTATTTGAAAATATATCCATCTAGACTTTCTCTGGGAGTTAGTGATGCACATGTCCTTGTTTTATGTGAGCGTTATCAGCAATGTGACAGCCTCCCTTATATTTTCATTGGGTTACTCATATAGGCCAATATTGTTAGGTTTGCAATGACATTACACATATATGCATATCATTTCACTTGTTCAATACACATCAGATATTTGGTATTGTATTGATGGGTGTGTATATGGCATTTCATTACATAAATGACATAAGTCAGTTGCCATTGTTCTGTAATGTCTGCATACCCTGGTTGACATATTTTGTGACTGTGAATAATGCACATGTGATACTACTATAAAAACTATTCTTCAGTCTGTTTAATTAAGCCACATACTATAATGTCTTGCTGTGTGTAGGTGTGCAGGACACAGTAGTTGATGTACTGACATGCTGCATGACTTCTCATTGCACTCTGCTGTTATGGATCTAATGGATCTATTCTGCATGATAGCACACACATTAGTGAACAGGTGTCTAACACAGCTATGCTGCTGTGAAAATAAACACTCCCATTCTCAACACATCATCTGTATTATTCCCTCATCTGGTCTTTGATGTTGTTGGACCTATTCCCAACCTTTGATGTCTGCTGTACTGCTGTCACAGTTGTCATGAGCATGTGCTGTCATTATCACTTTAATTAATAGAGCAACACACTGTGTATTGTGTTATTGCTGCATATATTGCACACTGTTACATCACAGATATGGATGAGATTCCACTCAAAGTATGTACTTGACCCATGCATGGATTATTCCATGCCATACACATGTGAAATCTGTTGCATAGATTGTAATATTATCTGGTGGTGTAATAGAGTGTAAATACAGTGTGAGAGATTTATGTTACTCACACACTACAGAGTATGTGACCTGAACCAGCCAACTGATCTACAGATGCTGTCACTGAGCTCAACCTCTGCCACCAGTTTCCAACTCTGAGGAACAGTGAAGACCATGGGATGAGGGAGATGATGTTGATGATGATGTACTGTGAGTATATGGGACCATCGTTCCAGCTGAGCACCATAGGTTGCTTATTACTGAGTAGGGTCATAATGTGACCACATTCCATTCCCCTTATTGCTTTTGGTTATGTGGTACACATCTGCATGTCTTATGTGTGCAATAATGTCTATATGTTTATGTGCACCTTTGTGCCATCATTGACCTGTAGTTGTAATGTGCTGGTAGGACACTTCAGCCATCATGATCGACTGTCACTAACATGAGTGTGATGGTAAGTGCAAGACATCCACCCATGTGCTGTCTTGACTGGTGTGACATGAGCTCGCAAGACATAATTGTCATCCTTCGTACTTATCTGTTACTGAACAGCCTCGATGTTGCTCACCCGTCATGCTTCTTTCATGTTTTCCAATATATCCATATCAGCATGATCTGCATGCATGGCAAAACAACACTGCATGCCATTGTTTGAGGCATGCTTGTCAAATATTTAAGACATTCCAGTTGTATGATATGAATGGATGACACATAGCCCCATTGCATACCCAAACACATCTATGTTATTCCTGGCATGTAACATCCCCTGGAACAATGGTGTCATAGGTGTCCTGACCAGTTGTGGAGTTATCATGCGTATCTAGCCATTACACAGACACTTGTCATATTTCTTGCAGTACTGCTGTTTGGCTTTGTGCGTCCATGTTTGCCTCTTGAATGCAGGGTTGGGGATTCTATTCTGACTATTGCTGGTGTGATCCTACATTCGCCTTCATGGATAAGATCTCCCTTGCTGTTGAATGTGAACACTTGCACTGCTGATAGCCTACTCAGTGTTGTTTACGGTGTACTGCAATGTCCTCTTTTCCCAGTTATTGCTCCCTGTCACATACATGCAATCAGTCTTACTCCTTTCTATATGTCTATCGCAAAGTTTTCAACATCACAGCATGGCTTTGTGCATTGGTTTATAATGTATTATTGTGGTGCATCATAGATTGTATGCATCACTACTCTGTTTGCTTACTATCCTTGGCCCCTGCTGTGCAGTCCATATGTGAGTTGTCTGTGTACCTTACCTGCCCTTTTTGTATATTATCTAGCTCTGTATATACTGCGATATGCTATTGGTTATGTATCTTATACTTTCTCCCTCCATTTGCTGAGACTTTTCCAATTCTTATTTTCTCCCCAAAAAAATTAAAAAAGGGCTTACTTCCAAAAAAAAAAAAATTATCCATGCCCCTTCTGAATGTCCCACTAATCTTCCTATTCATTCATCCCTCTTGTGTGGCCCTCTTCTTCCTCACCCCTTCTACTTTTCTATCATCCTACTTTCTAGGATGTATGTGCAACTAGTGTTCCCCACACCTGTCCCACTCCCTTCTTTTGTTAGCCACATTTAATGCTAACAATGTGACCATGTATGCCACTTCTCTGAAATTAATTTTTTTCTGTATTTTTTGCAGATTACAATGGGTTTCACAATTATATATGTAGAAATATTTAATGTTGTCTGTTGGGTTTTATGACCAAATCCACAAAATGTTGTGGATATTCATAGTATACCGATGATATTGCAGATATTCCTGTATATTCTGTCATTCCTTTACTGCATATTGGAGGTAAGTACAGCTGGTTTGGTATACATGTCATATACATGACTCGCAAATAGGACTTTTTGTACTTACAGACATTTTGTGTTAGGGATGCAGTTTTGGGTTATGTATGACATTATGCTAACATTACTGCTAGCTTGTTCTAGAAGCATTATGCTGACTTAGTACTCCTGTAGTGAGATGCATTAGAATATTATCTGGTTCCCTACAAATCATGTGCTGAACACCATGCATATAGCCAGGTTCCATGAATCTTTTGAAATCCAGCCCCCTGTGTAAGGTTATGGATGGGATCATTATAGTATATCGCAACTGCTTTGCATTTGGCATAGTGCTCCAATTTTGCTTCATAAATCTGTATCCAGTCTTCTGCTGCTTTGATGCAATATGGCTTTGGCTTCTTCTTCTCTTTCACTGGCTGTATTGAAGACCCAAAGATAAAGACTTCTGGCACTTGTCACTGTCAATACAGACCAGTAGTGGACAATATCTAGCACTGCATGGCCTTTTAAAAATAAAAATGGTGCCTGCAGTGCTATCAAGAAGACATGTATGTTTGGCAAAGTGCCACAGAAGGTATAAGTTGGGTTGTTAGCAATCTCAAATGGTTCTGCAGAACATCCCTTATCTTGCTTTTTTGCTTTTGTTTTCTTACTTCTTTTTTTTTGCCCTGTTCCTTGTAAGACTTTATTAGAGTAATATTTGATCATTGTTACTTTTTAGGTTCTTTATTTTGTCCAGAATTTTTAGCAATGAACTAAGGTTGTATTGTCATCTGTTCCTCATAAAATGTTCTGTATTTCTACACATTGTTGTAGATTTCACTCACTAAATAATGACAGACACGAGTTGCAGTCTTAATATCCTTCATAAAATGTATTAAAGCAAAACTTGTATTTCTAGCAACTTTATAAGTAAGACTAACATTTAAAATTTGTTTCTTATTTTGGGTTTGTGTGATTCTTAAGAAGTTGGTGTGCCCTTCTGAGAGCAGCAAGCTGGAATAAATTTGTAAGCCTTTATTTTTGTATTCATGCATCGATCACATCTCAAGTAGACATGTAAGATGTATACAATCATACAACTTGTAACTATTGTTTGTGTGTGTGTGTGTGTGTGTGTGTGTGTGTGTGTGTGTGTGTGTGTGTGTGTGTGTGTGTGTGCGTAGGGGTACTGGTCAGCTGGGCCATGGAGAAGAGCTGCATGTGTCTGTTGAGGACCTGTGTGTGACAGTGATGTGTGAGTGTGTGCATGCATTCAGTCAAGCTATGTGCTAGCCCTACATGAGGGTATGTTGGACAGTCATGGACCGTACATGGCAGAATGTACAGTTCACTGTCTCCGGCTATGAACACAGGAACTGGTTCTGCCAGGAGTAGCACTGACACTACCATGCAGAGGGCCAGATATGGTACTACATGCTGATGGTGACCTGTGTCTTCTGATTCTGTGTCCCTCAAAGGACCACCCAGGACCACATGCCCATAGCCTGCCTCATTATGATGTGGACATCTCTCTCATTCAATAGTGCTGGTGGTACTGCCAAGATGGGAATGTGACTGTGCACGTCCACATGGACTCTCATCTGATGTTGCTGACCTATGTCCATGTGTCCAATGCCCTAGTCCCACCACATGTTCCAGCACAGACATTGCATGGTTAAGGACTGACAATGTCTCACCCCACTGTCTATCCACTACCTCAGCAAAATTACATAAGGCATCACCAATGCCATGGAGGGAGTCATGCATGCCAGGCAGTGTAGCATTCATAACCCTGAGCATCCATCTGGTGTGCCATAAACAATGTGCCTGTGCCTCCATGATGGACCTAAACATGCATCGGGTGACATGTGCTGTGATATCTCTGACAGGTGCTGGATGGGCAGAAGTCCTCCTTTGAGCACCTCTGTCAATCTGCTTGTGTAGGACCTCACCAGCTCTCTGGCTATGAGTAGTGTCTGCAGTCACAGATGCCATAGTTGCCACACTCCCCTGTTCAATGCCACCACTCTCTGACTGCCCAATATCTGTGGCTGCTGGGGACTGGGTATGTGTGGGCAGACAGACTGTGTGTGGGGACATTGGGGGTGGAAGTGGGATGTCAGCCAATGAGACAGATTTAGAACCAATCAACACCAACTGTGCCTCACTATGGCCACCATCATTATCAGAGTCTTATGAGACACTGACATAAGGTTGTGAAGGGGACACACTTCGATCTCCAAGGTAACCTGTGAAGGGGATGACAACACAACTACATTAATTCCTGCACTATAATGTCTGCTTATCCACACACACACACACACACACACACACACACACACACACACACACACACACACACACACACACACACACACACACACATGTGAGGTGCCACGAAGACATGATACATACCACACCTTCTGACTGATGCCATGCACAACACACAAGCAGAGCAGACCAAAACAGACACACTCTGCACAGGCCCTAGACAACATACAGTGCAGCTATGTCCATTAAATGTTGCTAGTACAATGCACCTGTGAGATATGTGACAAGTCAGAGTATATGATGGACCTTCAACTAAAACACAGTGCACCCATTTAAAAAACTGTTAAAACGAACCAGGAACAATAAGAGAATTTCTTCTGTATGTTGAAAAATCCAAGTATTTATTATACTGTTAAAACATTAGCGTTCAATTTAAAAATGCATATAAAATATACACTTTCAGCAAAATGAGTATCTCGCCTTCCTCAGACAAACAGAATGCTAGTTGCTATACTAGCATTTATACATTGTTTAAAGATTCGTAACCAATCAGCATGTAGTGCATTTGCTAATTAAATTTAGTAATGCACCCATGTACAGCAGACTCACTACACCTTTATAAAAATATGTTGTAATATGTTAAAGCTCCTGAAAATATGCTACTGTAATTACCGATATGATGTACTATAGTGAACAACACCACAACTGAGTATGCACGTATTGCAATATGGCTAAGCTTAACAATAGCGTCCTTGGCAAACTGGCAGCCCTTAACATGCCTAGGGTATAGATGAGCCATAAGAAGACAGTTCCACACTCACTGGCTACAGGATGATGGTCCCCAGCAACACCAGAGGTACCTATAGAGTTGTGAAGGAGGGTTATTGTCAGCAGACACACATATGTCATTGGTACATGATAACATGTGCATTTATCCACATGTACAGTACAAACTGTGATACTACCCAAATTGCTGACATTCACAATATGTGTGCACACATGTGCATTAGAAAACTCCAGCCACCAATGCAGATTGACCTGACATATGTGTACAGGTATGCAGAGGATGCACTATGAATGCTACAGTATTAACATGATGAACACAGGAAGCTTACCTGGATGCTCCTCAACTGTGGAATCTGTGCCACCCACCTTCATGACATATGTTGTGATAGTTTCCTGTGAGGTGGTGACTGTATTCAGGTTTACCAGGAACTCCTCTGTGGCTGAGAGTGGGGGCTGTGTACTAGTTCCTCTGTGGCTGAGAGTGGGGGCTGTGTACTAGGCACTCTCCCGGTCCCAGCATGGTACCTGGCCACAGCTGTGGCCCTTTACCATGCATGATGTATTATATCTGTAGCACGGTGTCGGACCTTTTCATAGTTCCTGTTGTGATGGCCCACATCATTTACCATTGTTAGGAGGTCTGTCCACAGTGCAGCACGGCATTGCTGATTATGGCAGGTCCTTGTCAACAGCACCCAGTGATGGAGTCTCAGTGCATGAATAATGGCAGCAGTCTCAACTTCTGAGAAAGGTGTATTACAATGTCTATATATCCCACTTGAAAGACATGAAAAGGGGAACACATCACAGGACCACATGCAGTGCTCACCATTATGTACACACCCGGCACATCCACATACCAGTATCAACCAGTAACTCCCACATCATACACCACCACATATCACCACAGCATGTATGTGGCTATCTGCAACATAGTGGCAATACATCATGCATTGCCCTTCTGATCCTGATGTTTCATGCTACTTGTTACATGTGTTATGACATGTTCAAATGCATTTACCCATTGCACCTCTTAATGCTTGTTCATAGCCTGTCTACATGGTATGCTGTAGTGTCAGCCTTGTAGTACGCACTTGGGCTTTAGGCCCACCCCCCAGGTCTCCCTGGCCTTCCTCCATCACATTCTGGACTATATGGCTCGACAATGTCCTACAGTTCCCCCTGCCAGTGCAGTTCATATGTGTGTCCTTGCACAGTATAGCACCTGCCTCATGTACACAGATGGACATCCATCTACAAACACCACCAAGGAACACACTGTGTGAAAGATGCAATGTCAGTAGTAACCTTCAGTCCATGCTCTCACCCTGTCAAAGCCAATTATCTGTTCCCAAAAAGGTTGTCAATACATCAGTACACTTCACACACCACCCACACCTACACAACACACACACATATGCAGTGGACCTCAACATACAGATCCACAAACAAAGTAGACCTCAGAGGCAAAGCCACACATGAATGCCACAGCCATACACAGCACATAACACACATGGCTACACACCTGTGTCCCACAGTCATGGAGGCATCAGCACATAACAAACATATTGCGCATAGGAGATTCCATTGCGAGATACACTGATGTGCCTCTCACTTGGCTATATATGTGGATAGTCACAGTTACTTGTGTGTCAGGTGACAAACTCTGTCATATCGCATATGCACTGCTGTATCTCACCAACAGGTACTGTCAGGGCTTTGTCACAGTCCATGTTGCTGTGCCTGACCTGAGATGTACATCCCTGGACTATGTGCAGTGGCACATGAGTGAGCAAACTGATTATGTTTTCTGTGCAGGTATGTCCCTAAGCTTATGCAGCATTCTGCTGTCATCCAGACTGATGCTGCAAGACATGCAGGAAATGATTGCCACCTAAATGTGGCCTTTTGTCCTGTGATATTGCAGGGTGTTCCAGTACCTGTGAGCCAGGTGTGATATGGTTAACAGACCATGATGCTGTGCAATAGATGGTCTCCAACTGTCTCAACTGGCCTTCAGGAATTTGGCAATGGTTCTCACCACCCCCATAGTGCCTTTGTTAGGGAAAGTGGTGAGGTTATCAGTACCAACATACAACTGTCAGTGCAGCACACATTGAAGGCCATGCTGCTACACCCTAGGTGTCTGTAGAAGACTCTGCCCTCAGTGCAAGCATTCTTAACCCTGGGGAATGCTGACATCTGTGCAGTCACACACACATGGTTCAAAGGTGCAGAAAGCACCCCAGTTTTACCTGGACAACCATCCTATCATACTGTCATATCCCAAAGTGTGGGTGAAAATGGCATGGGACATGTGATTTCAGTATATATGAGACACATATGCACCTCCACACTGTACAGGCAGTGGGATGCACAGTAGACACTGCAGGAGCAGCTCACCATTGGCAACATACATATTAAAATCATATCTAGCTGCCGGCCACCATATATGACCAGGAATCCCATCCTGCCTATAAAGACCATCCACAACTGCATTGTGATGTGGGTCTGTACCCTCATCCTGTGTCACTTGAATGACACAAACATACATTGGACAATGTACCCATGCAAGCATTCAAATGGCCAGAGAGCCATCAACAGTGGAATCACAAACACCTTGGTGCAGCTATGGGCTATCCCCACATGAGGCAAAGGTTTGTTGATGTGGATATTACACAAAATAGGTTACCCCTGCAGCATCCCTACAGTCTTATCCTCCATGGCAAAGCAACCATCATGCGGGCATGTTTAAAGTCACCATCTCCCACAATACCCATCTAGCTAGGGTCACACATACATACACCTCCAACATGGAATACAGCCTTCTGGGAGGTGGTATACACAGCTTCACAGCCCCAAACCCATCTGTAGGTACTGGCACCAATATCCAGATATACACACCTGTGCTAGATGTGCATTTGTATATCCGCATGGAGTCAGGTATACCTCAAAGGACTATATAATCCTCTGCAAGGATACATTCACCTGTCTAGTGGACAACTGCAATGCATATGTGTCTATAACAGGGATGACACACCGCTGTCTGGGACAAACTAGCGGCATCTGGCCATATAAAAGCAATATGTTGTTAGTGTGGACAAGCTAATGGGACCACTCCTGGAAATCTGTGCAGCAAACACGGAGCCAACACTGTTGACATCCACTACAAACAATCAGCTCATGTTCTGCAAATATATCTGCTACATCACAGGTAGCACCTATATCTGCTCACTTTTGGTGGTCAAGGGCACCAGCAACAGAGCTGTATGTATAACATACTTGATGCCTGACAGAGTCAGTGTAGTCTTCACCCTCTGTCCCCCAATCAGTGCATCAGGATGTCCACAATACCTGCCCCCTTCTCCTATATGTAGGGAACAGGTCACCACTGCCATGTGAAAGTTGTGCTATACATCTGCCATGGGAACCTATTACATGACAGGATACAACTTACGTGACTCCAAGCATTACCTTGCAACAACATATGTTATGTGTCATGTGCATGTCTGTGGTGCAGGGCACAGCCATTGGCCTATGGCCAACCATGTATGCAGATGACTGCATGCTGTGTGCTGTCACCAGATTCCCTACTGATGTGGACATCTGCCTAGGAGGGTCTCATGCAGATACATGACTGGTGCCAAAAACATGGCCTCAGGCCACATACCACAACATGCAGTAGCAAACCCTTTGTGGAGAGTGACATCCCCACATATTATCACAGTACTAACAGCATCCTAGGTGTGCAATCAGTCATGTTGGATCTGTGCACACAGGTCGATGGCAACATGACATTTCACTACCATTTTGCTTCTGTTGTTTGGTAAACCTTTACATGGGCCACCTCACAACTACAGGTATGTCATCCAGGGAAATGGGGTCCTAACATCCCTGTATTCCCCACAATAAGGCCCATTATTGTGTAAAATACCCTATTTGACATTCACTTCACACAGTACATGCAGCAGCTATTGACATCACAGAAGTTCCCCACCAGGGAGTATCAGGGCCTCAAACATCTACCATACACAGATAGGCTATAAGCCCAACACTCTACCCTGCATTGTACATATTTGTCAAAGGTGATGTCTGTCTGACATGCAAGGCAATCACAGACTCCACATTGTTGGCCCTGCTGCACATGTGCAACTCAAGCTCCACTCTATTAACACACACATATATGCCCTCAACCTGGTGTGTGACATCAACTGGTTTTCTTGGCAGCTCAAATGAGTGCCCCACACACTCATCCTACTATGGAATGGTCTCCCTGTCCACATCAGGCAGGGTAGCTATTTAAACTTTTGCAGATGGACCCTGGATAACTGGATGGGTAACTGCATATACATCCTTGGGATACCACCTGTGCCCCTGTTGTGCCCCTGTTGAACAGGTGCTGCCCGGCATACACATGGGCTAGCATGTGGCCTAGGCAAATTGTAGCTCAGGGCCCATAGGCTAGTAACCTCATATTGTCCTAGGTATACCAGTTATGGCCTGTGTGCTGTGACACACTGTGTTGTTATGTGTCCACACCCATCACTGGCATCAACTGTGGTGTGCATCCTATGGGCAACATTACGGTACCATGTCATACAGCCAACATCTGAGAGCTACATAAGTTGTACTACAAGTGCATGTGGACATTCCAGCAACATCTGTGCTACACAATAACTGAGATCAATGCATATGTGGTGTAGGGCTTCCTCCTCGTAGGTGTCCAACATCTGCAGTACCCAGATGTTTGCAGAATGTGTACACGTGCCTGATATATGTGGACTCATGCCAGACAAATGTGGATGTTTGGAAACCAGTTGAAAAATATGAAATGGGTATCCCCTGAGTGTAGGGAATGTGTCTGTGACATATCAGACTCCTCGGAACACAGTAATGGTACATTAATATCTGGTACTATATTCATTTCCTTACATTGCATGCTCAATATGTACACACTGTTGCTGAGACGGAGACTGTGTTCACTCACTACTGCTGCCTATAACCTGCTGTCCTGCTGCAGGGCAGTCACCAGGTATGTTAGCCATGGCTGTCAGGCAATGACATACAGGTGTGGAGTACACAGTGACCTAGCTAGACTACAGTGGGAACAGTCATGGCACCTGCACAATCTTTGAACTAACCCTGTATGACCTTCACAGACCAAGAGGGACTCATGACACTACATGATGTGAGATGCCAGCTGTATCCACCAGTAGTTACTGTCACTATTGTACAACAGACAATCCAGTAGCATTTCTATGTGGGCTGATGACTGCTGGGGGGACTCAGTGACCAGAGTTGCAATATATGTCACTGCAGACAGAGCCAAAAGACAAGACTGTAGTTGCTGGACAGCAGACTAACAGCAACATGTCATTTCAAGATATGCTGTTGAGACCTACTGTTGACATTCCTATTTCCCATGACTGCATTCCTACATCTGCATTCCACTACATGGTTAACTATATGACATACCTGGGATACTGATGTACTCCTTTTTGGGCAGAGTTCCAGCGGTATTTTTCCTTGGAAATCTCAGTCTGTCTTCATGAATTAAATCACAGACATCTGTACCATAGGCAGCAACTTGCCTTTTGTAGGTAATCCTCATGGACAGGTGATTGCTTGTGCACCAATCTGTGACTCACACTTGCTAATAGCATGCAGAACAGATGGGTTGCATTGTCATTAGCCAATGGCATGGGAACACAGTGCTATAATTAAGGCCTTCATGAAGGCTTTGCCATTTTCCTGACCTGTGAGGAGGACCTTATTGATTTGTGGGAGCTACAGCATCACAGAGGGTATGTACAGATACTGTTCACTGTTTGGATTGATGTGTTATGTCCACAGTTGTACATGCTATGTTTGGCAATTGTTAACAGAGTTTCTGATTCTGTAGCAGGTTACTGTTTAACAATGTGTGTTGGTCTCAGTAAGGAGACAGGAAGATATGCATGCTGCTGCATTTGATGCTGGTCTATCAGCTGTGTATATTTGTAGGAGGAGACTGTGATACATGTGCTTGTCACCTGAGCATCCCCCAACCCTGTATGTATGGGTGTTGTGTAGATGCTTTGTTCTAGGTATTTGAGAGGCATGGTAGATCTGTAGCAGGTATCTGAACATACTGCTGCATTGGTAGCAGGCCACAGTTGCTGCATTCTGGCCAGGTGTTATACTGGGGATTGTGAAGGCATTGGGGACAACAAGCTGTATATGTCAGTGAGGGAGCAGTGTCAGCTCTTGTGTCACAGCATGGCCAGAGTGAGGGTACCCATAACAGTCCAGGTGAGGCATGTGCCTCTGCTACATATGTTAAGCAGTAGTACCATCCAAAGAGTGGTAGGGGATATTTAGGGCAAGTATTCATATTTGTGACATGTGTCCTACCCTCCAGGCCTTTGACATGCTATTGTGGGTGGCAGTGACTATGGTGGCAGCAACCAATTCTACTGGACATTGCAGGGCTTAGTTATTTTAGGTTGCATTGCCAAGCATGTAGTTGTCATGCAACAGACTGGACTGTGGGCCTGAACTGTGGGTATCTGGGTGTCAGACATGCTAGGAATGTAACAGATAGAGCTACTGAGTCATTACTATGGTAGGTGTAATTGCAAGACATATGTGCATGCATACAGTGTGTTACACAGGATGGGCATGAACATGTGTGTTGGGATGGCTTTGACATGTGACACTGACCTGTTTGTCATGCTTTAGTAAAATCAATTTGCACTGCCTTGCCAGTACTTCAGCACACACAATACCTTTGATGACAACCATGCCATAAGTAGGTGACACAACTGTGGACATTCAGCAACAGTCTGTGCAGTGGTCAGCTGTACCTGATATCATATGCCTCCCGTCAATCCATCAACATGTCTTTGGCTGTGTACTGGTTCAGTGTCTGCATCACAGGCCCACATATGCTGTAATTTATCACATTATATCTAGATGTGGTTTCATTGGTAATCAGGATATCTTCATAACAACAACAGTAAATCCATAGAGTTGAGTTGGTCTACTGGTGTATTGTACTGAACTGTAGTTCAGAGGGTCCTGGTTTTAATGTTTGACAGGGGTGTCTTTTCTCCCTAATGTTACATCAATGTACTGAATGATATATTTACAAAAACAGCAGTAATTCCTCAGGACTGAGTGGGTCTAGTGGTGTGTTCCTCTGAATGCAGCTCAGAGGGTTCTGGGTTCAGTAGTTGGCAGGGGTGTCTTTTTCCCTAATGTTACATCACTGTACTGAATGATATATTTACAAAAACAGCAGCAACTCCACAAAACTGAGTTAGCCAAGTGGTATGCTGCTCTGACTATAGTTCAGAGGGTCCTGGGTTCAATGCTTGTAAGTGTTGTCATTTTTTTCCCTAATGTTACATTCTGTACTGCATGATATATTTACAAGAACAAGAGCAGCTTTCTAGAGCTGAGATGGCCTAGTGGTGGGTTGCTCTGACTGTAGCTTAGTGGGTGTTGTCTTCAAGACTTGGTATGGCTGCTTATTTTGTTGCTGGGCAGAACAGTGTCTGAATCAGATATGATGATTAAAGCAGTTTTTAGTGGGTTTGCATGGGTTTGCGCGATGCACCACTATGCTAAGCAGCGCTTGGTCCTGTTTAAACCAGCACTATTTCCAAAAAAAGAAAATAAAAAAGGGGTGATAGGAAAGTGCTGAAATGAGAGCAAATGGGGAAAAATGTGAAAGGTAGCTAGGGATGTGCTGGACAGGTGTAGGAAAAGACCATAGCTCTCCATTTCTTGTGCAGCAACAGCTGTGCATGATGTGGACAATTTGGAATTTGGAGCCTCACACCCCACAAGGATGGGTGTGGACAATACAGGTTTATTGATTAATTGATGGGATAATTGATTCATGGCAGTGTATGTGCATGCGAAATGGAGAGATATGTATGGGACATTTTTTTTTTTTTGGTAGAGATACCCATTTTTTTTAAGGTGAGAGTGACATGTTGGGGAAGGGTTGTAGGTACATTTGGGGAGGTAAGTTGGGTAGGAATGGTTGCTTTTGCAGACAGACAAGACATACAGCACTTCAGATGGGGTGGTGTATGACACATGAGGGGGGTAAACACCTTGGACGAGAAGGGTGGTTGTGAATCGGAGGACCAAGTTCCCCCAGATGGCAACAGTGGAACTGAGATCCCCACCCATGGGTACTCACCACTGCCAATTCAAGGCCCCAAAGGTGGTTGTGCTGTGGGCTGGGCAACAGGGTCGGCCAGTCCCTCAAATTACACCAGTCTGCTCTCAATCTGGCACAGTCAGTCATCCAAATCCCACTGGATGTCACTGCGCACCACCCCTCGAAACTAATGTCAGGTGACAGGATCCTCTCCACACCCACACCCAGGGAGGGACTAGCCCTGTCCCCTGAGGTGGTTCCAGCTGAGTGTGGTGCAGTACCAGCAGAGGAGGCAACTCCAGGTTGGGTCCCAGATGTGCTGGGATCTGGTGCCACAGTCAGATAAGGTGGGAAAGGTGGATCTGCTGGGATCGGCCTTCCCAAACATTTTATGATGTTGAGGTTTGCCAAAGTGTATAGGTTAGTTAAGAACAAAACATTTCAACATTAGTAATAACAGCATGCATGGGTGTTCCGATTAACCCAGAACAATAGAACTGCATAGCATACAGAACACAGGCATAAATGGAATAAAAGTCATTATTGTAACAGCATGCCAGTAAGAGTTACAGCAAATGGCCAACAATGGTGAAATTATAACAAAGGTATGTTAGTATGCAACCATTGAAATATATAACCAATAATACAACACAAGGCCCAACATTAGGATTTTAGAACATATATGGAAATGAAACCATACCCGTAGTATAAGAATAATAATTTGTGATGAAGATAAGGGGTGTGGGGACAGAAAAACATTCCATTAAATACTGTATAGGCTATGTTTTGCACAACAGTACTGCTCAGTATTCTACAGGTCTGCCCTTACTTTACATCTACATGTACCCTAAAGCTTCTGTAACACATGCATACCTCTCAAGCTGTTGACATGGCATGGTATGGGCCAAGCTGTAAAAACTATAGGTACATAACTACAGGGGACCCGTACATGTCAGGGTGACATATATGACTAACAAGGTGTACCCTGCACTAATGTTGTGTGAGTGTGCTACTGCCATACTTCAACTGGATTTATATCTGTGTCCAAGGTTATTGGCAACAGTCATCACTAGCCGTGACAGTATGACAATTGAGAGACATGTATTGTGCAAAGTGCAATGAGTATATACCTATCCTGCTGTCATTCATAGGTATGGGGTTGGACTATCAGCACACATTCACAGATGCACCAGGCATACAGCCGTACCAACAGTAGAACATTTAATTTGTGTAATTCAGTTGGAATACTAGTGTATTTCATAATGTTTTATTTAATGGAGTCTTATCAACTTACTGAGCACTGCTGTTTACACACTAGTACATCTGGACAGAGACTATTAGTATACCCTTCGTACAGCTACTACAGACATTTCTTTACCTGTAAGTCCTGAGGAGAAAATATCTGTTAACACTACATGACTGTTTCTATAACTAGTCAAGACTACTTGTCTGTTACTATAAATAATTCTTTGTACCAGTCCTTGGATTCAAACCCTGGTCTGTGTGTGGAAACATTAACAACAGGAACCTCACATGGCCTTCCTGAAAACATTGGAAGGGATAAATGTATCTCCAAACACCATCATACTAGGTGACTTCAACTACCCTAATATAGACTGGGAACACTACTCAAGCCCGAACACTCTAACCCAAAGATTCCTGGAGTTCATAAACTCAAATGCCATGGAACAACTAGTCACCATCCCCACAAGAGGAGAAAACATACTTGACCTCATCATCACGAACATGGGATCAAAATGTTCAACACCGGAAGTATACCCCTCACTGGTGAGATCAGATCATAAACTAATCTCGCTGGAGGTCCTCATCCGGCCCGCACCTGAAACAAAAAAGACCACAGTGAAAAACTGCTCAAAAGGCGATTTCACACTTCTAAAGACTAGTGTGGTCTCCTTTAAGGCCCCTGAGCCAGTGGTAAACATTACTCAAACCGCTGAATCACTTACAAATGCCTTCTACCAGCACCTACAGGACTGCATGGATCAGGCAATCCCAAACAAAACTAAGACTCTCTGTACCAAAGGCAAGCATCCAGTCTGGTGGACCCCAGCCATAAACAAGCTCTACAACAAAGGAGGAAGCTACTACAAGATAGAGCAAAATCCTTGAAAGGTAAGACACCTTTGATCATTATAAGTAAAAACTAAGAGCTCTCATAAAATCATCCAAGGCAAATTTTGAGAGAAAAATCGCCAAGGACTCTAAAGACAATCATAAGGCCTTCTTTAGCTATGTTAGAAACCTAGGAGGAAACTCCCAGATATGCTCAGAATTAGTTCAAAATGATGTGAAAATTACTGAACCTACACACATTGCCAACATACTGGCTGACAGGTTCAGTGCAAACTCCCCTCCCCAAAGGAGAGATATCTATTCCAGAGGATTGTAGCCCCAAACATCTCCAACGCCCAGGTGAGAACTGCCCTCACTAAGGCAAAAACACAGCATCCATGGGACGGATGGTGTCCCCGGCTGTGTGCTTCACGAACTCAATGAGGAATTAAACCCACAGTTAGGACAGCTGTTTAATCTTAGCCTCACCTCAGGATCGTACCCAAGGAGTGGCGCCGCGACTGTGGTCCCACTTCATAAGGCGGTGCCTCCACAGACCCTGGAAATTACCGCCCCATTAGCTTGACAAGCCTTATCTGCAAAGCCATGGAGAGGATCATAATGGAACTCATAAATAAAGACATAGGAACTTGCAGACTTTGGATCCAACCCAGTTTGGCTTTGTCAAAGGCAGATCCTGCCTCTTAAACTTGGTTGACTTTTTCGAGACAGTCACCAAGGCCATTGATGAGGGAAAGGCAGTCCATACAGCCTACCCCGACCTGGCAAAGGCCTTCAACACAATACCCCACTCAGGTATCATCGAAAAACTCATCAGCTTGAATGTAAACCCATACATCACAAGATGGGTTGCAAACTGGCTAAGTGACAGAACCCACAGGGTCAGAGTTGCTGGAGCCAAGTCAGACTCAAAGCCTGTCACAAGTGGTGTCCCACAGGGCTCAGTCCTGGGTCCACTCTTGTTCGGCATCTACTTTTCTGAAGTACAAGCAAACACAGGAGGGTTATGGCTGACAAAGTTTGCAGATGACTGCAAACTGGGCGCCATAGTCGAAAACACATCTGACACAGATATCCTCCAGAAGGGCCTCACAGAAACGGATAACTGGTGCCAGAGCCATGGCCTGAAGTTAAACGCCAAAAAATGCATAGTCATACCCTTCGGGAAAAACAAGGTTACCCCTAGCTACCGTATAGGTGGCAATCCACTGAGCACAGAAAAAGTCATCAGGGATCTGGGGACCCAGGTTGACATTAGCCTTTCGTTTGACACTCATGTTGCTAAAGTAGTTAGGAAAACCTTCTATACCGCCCACCTGATCATGAAGGGATTCACATCTAGATCAAGGGAGGTCATCGTCCCCCTGTACTCATCACTCATTAGACCTATGATTGAGTACAATGCCCCATTCGGAATGTATCTGATCAGACACCTGCTGCAGCTTGAAAGGCCCCAAAAGTTCCTCACCAAAATGATAAAGGGTCTCAAAAATATGTGTTATGCTGCCCGACTGAAAGAACTCCAGCTCTATTCAGTCTCATACCGCTTGCTCAGAGGTGACCTGTGCCTGTCATATAAGACCATGTCAAACCCAGATTTGATGAATATGCTTCACCTCAAAAAATCTAGATCCCTCAGAACCACAAGGGCGGGAGACTTAAACCTTGACACGGTTATAAATAGAACGTGCTGGAGGGACAGATTCATCACCCAGAGACTCCCTATGCTGTGGAACAAAATCCCGGTACATGTGAGGCAGAGAACCTCTCTGGCCTTGTTCAAGAGGAATCTTGACCAATGGATGGGAGATCGCAGATCTACCCCAGGGATTACTTCAGTGTCACTGCTTGACAGAGGCACAGCAAAATGATAGGCATAGTTTTTATTCAAACTAAAGGGGTGGCGAAAGCCACATAACTATGGGCTAGGCTTATAAATGCCCTTGGGCAGATAGCCTAGTATGAACCTATGAACCTATGAACCTATATGTATTGCTTATCACATTGAGCTACTGGACCACTGCTGTGTGCTGGTTGACTGATTTGTGCCTAAAGCTCACCTTGTGAAAAAGTCTGACCTGGTAATATAGGTAGAGTGTCACAGAAGACCGCAGTGACAGTTGAACATAAATGCATGACATTCATGCATGACAGAGACAGTAGGTGAAGTGTGTATTAATAGTTGGACTGCAGGTATACACATTTAACCCCTAGTGGATTGGAATATGTGTGATGTGTACAGACCATATTGGGGTGATGGGTTGCCTACCCAACTCATACAAATTTGTAGATGATATATACAGATATTACAGTCTCATACTTGCCTGCATCAATGTACCTACATTCAGGAATGCATATAGCTGAAATGCAAAGGTTAACACAAGACAATCCTGAGGAAAACACACTATAATACCTTACACATTACTATTCAAGGTTGCCTTAGTGCAGAGCATATATCACATTGCATTATATCTTGTTGTACAGCTCCACATCTACACTTTAGCATAACAGTTCTTTATTGGCCAAACTTCAGTCACTTCATGGTGCCATAGCCATATTTGCTCTAAAGCACCTGTAAAATTGGATTTCTTCAACAACAGACCAGAATACACACAACAATTGGGAGAAAAAAGCTTTAATGAGGGTGACATGGCACGGTGGTTTATTTCATTCACAATTCTGACTGCAGTTGTACTGTATATCCTATAGATTATGAATGAATGTCATTTATTGCCTTCACATTTTCAGTCAGGGTGTACTTTATTACAAGATCCTTAGTATTAATACAACATATACGTATGTCATTCCTACACACTATTACTACAGTCTTAGATTTCTTTCATCAATAGTAGCATGTGAACTAATAGTAAAGACACTCAACAACACATCAATAACTCCAGTTTAATGCAAAAAAAGTAACCGCTTTCACAACCACACACTGTTGTTTCATCAGACAGATATATATAGGTGTATTCACACCCTTACATAATTAATGAATTACCCTTGATTGAGTGCTTGAATGGCAAAAAACTATTTTTTAAAGACAGAATTTTAGAACATATCAGAAACATTAAAAATAAAAAGGATACTAGTGCACTAGCAAATCATGTGAAACATAAGGATTCTTCACATAATTTCAAGTTTTTTTGTCATTCAAGCACTCCATATGAATCCTAGAGGGGGAGACATAACAATATAACTGAGGCAGCAGAGCAAAAATGGATACTGTTACTAAATGCAGACAGATACCCAGGTCTGAATGGTGCCTTCTCCATTAAACCCTTCCTAAAAGCCAAGAGACTTCAACATTAATTTTACTTGTATTTTAAATTATTTAGACACGCTGTACTGTTTTCTTAGATTTTACAACCTATAGTATGCATTTTAAAGATGTACTAGAATTAATTAGATTACAATATGCTGTTAATTGCTAAGTAATTAATTAGTTATGTAAGGGTGTGAATACACCTAAATATACTGCAATGCATTTTTACTCTGTTTGTTGGATGACTTGACAGTGTGTGGTCACAAAAGCGCTTACTTTTTTTGCATTAAACTGGAGTTATTGATGTGTTGTTGAGTGTCTTTACTATTAGCTCACATTTTATTTTTATTGCACTCAACTTTATCCTTGAACCGCCTCTGTAATCAATAGTAGCATGTTTGATGCCTTCATCTTTTCTGTACAGAACCTGGCATTACTCATTTATATCAATGTGGGTCTAAGAACACATTCATTGCAGTACACTCAGAACACACTATACCTACTGGCAGTTATCAATGTACTCTTTCTTATTTATAGTACTAGATATTGCAAGATAGAGCTGTTGTCACCACACTATTGGTGCATCCAAACTAAGTGCCCTGCATGAGCCTCCAAGTTGTGAGCCGTCTCCTCTGCAGCTTTGGGGGGAAAACACACCATTATGCATATCTGTCTATCAGATATTCATGCTACAATCTGATAAATCACTGGTTCCTATACTTAAAAACTTCTGGGGCATTCTGGTCCCGAGCATCTTGGATACATTGGGCCAAGAGCCCCCCCTTCCTTCACTTCAGGTCATCATAATTATGATACACCTGTTCATCATTGTGGGGAATTCCAGTAGCAGTGGTGAGGTCATGTGCCAGATGCTCCCAGGCCTCAGACTTGCATTTAGAGTCCTGGTTCTGGCCCTGCAAAAGTCTGTCATCATGGTCTTTGATGAGGAGCCCAGTCATGCTCCTGGACTCCAACATGGCTCAGCACTGCACCCAAAATTGTGCTCCCTCTCTAACTGCAGCCATAGCTCTGGCAGTGATAAAACTCCAACAGGTTCTGACTGTGTTCCCATCTGTTCAGTTTAAATAAGGCTGCTTTCCCACCCCTTGCTGTTATTGGCCATATTTAAAAATGCTTAGCTCCACTTAGCACTGTGCAAACATGTTTATCTGAGCTGAGGACTGCTTAAAGTGGGACTGCTTAGCAATGCTTAAGCCAGCTAAGTTGAGCTCAGCTTTGCTAAGTATTGCTAAGACAGGTCCTATTTAAGCATTGCTTAGCTTGGCTTAGCAGTGCTTAGCAAAATGTAGCTAAGGGCAAACAAGATTTTTAAATAATAAAAACAATATATTGACATTAATTACTCATTATTGATACTTGATTATTATGTGTATGTATTTTACTTTACATGACCTAACCCTATGTACTTTAATTACATTACCTTGGGGTGTTACTGTACTGTATTGGACATTTGTGTTTAATTGGAGGTTTTTACCTCATATCTCCACTGACACTGGGATTCCGGACCAGCTGCACTAACCCGGTTAACAAATATCAATAACTACATCAATAAAAAAAAATATATATAGAAATGCTTTCTGATGTAAAAACTGAATGGTCAGTCAGGTTATTTGAACTGTGCACATACTGCACTTGAAGCTGTGACTCTAACCATTCATCTAACGTGGATGTAAAGATTTCACCTATACATTTCTATATAGCGTTTTGTTACATTTCAGCACTGCTGAGCAATTATCTGTGCCACCCAAACCCGCTCAGCTATGCTTAAACCTGACCTTTTGTATAAAAATTAAAAGCATCCGGCTTCTATTTTTATATGTCTGGGACATGTTTATTGGTAAGCGCTGTGCTGCGCAAACACACACAAAAAACAAATTAACAAATAAAATGAAAAATACATTTTTACTTTTAATTTCAGTATCATCCACACTCTGACAGTACAGGTGGTGTGTTATGGACACTGTAACACACCCCATACATATACATTGCAGAACTGGCCATGAAAATGCATTTATTAATATTTTAGTGCTGTCCAGCACTTTGACAGTGCAGGGTGTGTGTTACAGATACTGTAACACCCCCCCTACATATACATTGCAGAACTGGCTGACTAAATGCCATTTTAGTACCATCTGGCACTTTGACAGTGCAGGGGGTGTGTTGCATATCTCCAAGCACTGTAACACACACCCTACACTGATTCAGTAACCGTGTACACTGCTCTCCTTCAGTAGTATGCCTTCATTAATATGCAAGGCCCACTGCCGAGGGGAAGCTGCAGACACGACCATGTTACACTCTGTGTAGGGCTTGCAGTATTCCTACACAGAGTTTATTAAATCTGGGAGTCTGTCTTAAAAAGGATTAACATCGGCTTTGCCTTAAAATTTCACAGCTTTAGAACACGAAGACTTCATTGTCTATTGAATAAATGTATCTTTTCAATTAATCTTATTCAATCAGTCTACGCCTACAATAAGGAACTGTATGACTACATGGGTAGCCATAAGTTCCAACATGGCATCCTGTGCATGCTGTGCAGTAAGCTCCTCGATGAATAGCAGTTTTTGACCTTATTCAACAAACCTCTGAACTTACAAGTGATGCAGATACAACTAGATAAAAACCTAAGATGAATAAAGTGGGTGGCGGTTAAGGAGTGGGATAGAGTAAGGGTTGAATTACTGCTTTTTCTTTACAGTGTGTGACAACAATACAAAAATGTGACAGTATAGAAAATGAATAATAGCAGACAGTAAACTATGCATGTCCTGCAGAATTAACATCTGCAGCAAAAGCTTTCTTTCCTATTTGGTGAAGCAGACACTGGAAGGAGTTTTGCTTGAGAAAGTTTCCTAAAAGATGTGGATGGTCTTTAGAATATAATCACAATTAAAGTAATGTTGTTTAAAATGAAGGAAAACATATGTGGAAGTCAGAAGACAGTAACATTTGACTGGCAGAATAGAAATGATGAGAATATCAGAGCTTATAGAAAGGGATGTCAAAACAACACAAGTAATACTATTTATAAATACAAAGAAAAGTGTTTTCTAAACAAAAAATGGAAACATGATATTTGAAATAAGGTAATGTATTTAAAAAAAATGTTAACAAGTTAGAGATAAATGGTCTTAATAATATTTTGGGATGACAAACAAATCTAAAACAATATCAGTAAGCCATACATTTGCAAACATTGTTAGAAGCAGCAAAACAAAAATCACAAGAATCAGAGGGAAGGTCAGAACCAGATCCAGCACTAAGCAACTTGGGCAGTCTCTTAGGGCTCCATGAAGGTTAGGGGACCCAAAAAACACCAACATTTTAAAAAAATATATATGTATTGTAGTTGATATATTTTTGGAATTTGGATTACAACCCAATGTTTCCAACCTGTAACCCACTGACCTGTTCACTTCATGAATGTTGCAGCAATGTGCATGCAAGCAGCATGCGTTGTCATGACATACAATGGTGGTTGGCTTCTTCCACTGCTTTAGGTTTGTGGGGGCATATTCCATTATTGCCTTTTTTTCAGAAATCTGACTACCAGGAGTAATTCTTGGTTTTTCTCCCTCCCTGGCCAACTTATTTGTTTGGTTGGCTCAGAGACAGGTGCAGCAGCAGATTTAAATGTGCCTGTTAAACCATGTTTCCAATTATTTTTGATTCACCTGCTGGAAAATAAAAAACAAAACAGAAGTACAGTGCCAATGAGCACAACTGACTCCACCACCAGCCAGGAGTCTGATAGTGAGATGAGAGTCATGAAAGCAATCCTGACAAGCAGAAAAAATTTCAGAAGAACAGCATATGACACTAACTCAATAAAAGTAAGTAGTCACTCTTTACTACTCTCCACTGACTCCACTCTCCTGTACACTATAGCACTCCACTGAGGACCTGGTAACCCCAAGTTTATCTTACAATATGGTATCCTCATTCATTGACAAATGTCTCCATCACAAGCACATCCATCTCTAATAAGCCAAGACTAATATAGTAATCTATGGTATAGAAAATAAAGGCATTATCAAGAGCAAGAATAATAATATTAAGAGCTTGATGAGCAGTGCATTGGTGCAGCAGTTAATGTTGCTGCCTCACAGCAAGAGGATCTCTGGTTTAATTCTTGGCTAGGGAGCCTTCTGTGTGGAGGCTGCATGTCCACCCTGTATTTGTGTGGGTTTCCTCTGGGTGCTCCGGTTTCCTCCCACATTCCAAAGACATATCTGGAGTCAGTGGTGGCTGGTGACTTCAAATCAAAGGGGGGCTGCAGGAGACAGCTGAATGGGTGGGGTCAATGGGAAGGGGTGTGGCCAACTAGAAAGGGGAGGAGCTATGCTCAAAACCACAAAAACTAACCAAATACACTGCCCTGGGTGCCAAACCATCATTATGAGAGTCCAATCAAGACAAAATGAAATGTAGAAGAATAAAAATATTTCAATGCATTGGCTGCATGACAGCTTACATAATATCTAGATGGTAGCAAAAAGGTTGTGAGGCATGAAAAAATAAATTACTTTTTAAATAAATTAATGGAATGCCAGTCAAACTCAAGTATAAGAAAAAACAAACAGCACTCAACTCAAACCACTTCTTGCACTGCAGTTCTAATTATAATTTATATTCAGCTTTATTAAAGTACCAAGTAACATGCTGAAAGTAGAAATATCTGATGCCCCTACTTGTAACAAGGTTTCTTACACAAAAAAAGACCTGCTGCCTGACAACTATCTATTTGTTTCATGGGGAAAACATGATCAAAGTAAAAAATGAACAACAAACAAGAAATAAGCTCAAGATACATTGCTTAAAAGGATTACTGTACAGGTTATGGACCACACGATTGGCATTCTGTTTAGTTTACAGGTAAAGCCTGCACAGATGACTGAAGTCTCCAAGTGTAATGAGCTTCTTAAAATAATGTAATCCTGTAATTTATTACAAACACTGTCATATGCATTTCAATACCCAAGGCTTATACATTATCTAGTTATGTATTCTCTACATGGCAACAACAGAAAGGCTTTCAGTGTTGGCAATTCTTTAACAGTATGCTTATTAAAGCTTACTTGCATCTTACGATCTCAGCCAAGCTTACCTGATGGTCATTAAAGTATTGCTACTTAAAAACAGAGCAACAGGCACTTTGAGTAATAAACATAAATCAACAGTACATAAAATATGACAGAAACCAGACCATTCTGCAAAAATCAAGGACAGATGAAAAGCCACTCTAGTACTTGTGTCTACCTTGGATTGGGGGGGGGGGTACTCTGCACATTTACACTGCATAACTACTCTTTGCCTTGCTTCGACACATCCAGAGTCACTACATGGGAGGAGTGGGGTGCAACAAATATGTCACAATTTGAAATGTCTCTGGCTGACTGTGATGGCCCTGACACATTTGTCATACCTCTCAATCTAAGAGCAAGAAATCTGGACAAAGCCATACATAGAAGTGGGACAAAGGCCCAAAAATAAGGACAATTTTTAAAACTTTTCTACCCTTGAAACTCACATTCATTGAAACAGCATTGAAACCCACATTCAAAGAAAATACATTTTGCCAGTGGCAGATAAAGATTAATTCTGGGCTGTTTTCAAATCATAGTCCCCTTGCATATGAAACATATATGTGCTCCTTCCTATTGCTTTGAACATTTTCCAGTAAACAATGAAACAAAACACATGCACCAATAATGACAAAACTTCCCAATTCAGAACATTTCCATCATAAAAGTCTACTCAAACCTCTACAGTCCACCATTATCAGTAAATATGCACAATTCTACAGTCTACCATTATCAGTAAATATGCACAATCTCTGAAGTAAACAGTCATTAAATAATTCCACATTAAATAAATCTGTAACTAATGAAGAGGTTGTTGCTAGCAAACACCTTTATATTTCATGGTTTCATTGAAAAATAAAGCATCTGATGCCCCTGAGGAATAAATTGCCTATATTACATTAAAAATGATAAGCTAGTAATATTGCAATAGGAAATGGATGGCAAACTGATAACAGGCTCATAGTTAGTATCTTAACTTTCAGTACAGCAGCATTCACCCCATGTGGGAGTAGAACCAACAACCTTCTGCATCAAAAGCAAGTACACAACCTGTTGTGCTATTAACAATATAAGTTGACTTAGCATAAGCAGCACTAAACTTCTCTTCCCCTGCAGCTCTCAGCTCCTTGTAAAATCTACTCAATACTCAACTGCATCTCAACTTTCGCAGCACAAGAAATCTGGAAAAAGCCAAATTTATTGAGGGGGTCAAAAGGCCAAAAAACAGGGACACATTAAACATTGCTTGTATAATCTTGTAAAGTTGCTAGAATAAAATGATGTGTTACCACCATGCATTTTACTGCCAAGGTCCCTGTGCAAAACAGTCAGAGCAACATACCACTACGTTTCTTATCCAAAAAAGACCTGCTGCAAGAAACAAGCTCAAGATAAATTGCTTAAAAGATTACTGCACAGGTATTAGGAGTCGGACACCTACCTCAGTTTAAGAAGTGTTAAAAAAAAGAGTGACTGTGTCCGTTTCCATCTTAAACTGAAGTTAGGAAGGATTGGAGCTCTTTCTTTTCTCTGACTGACTCTTCTCTCTGTTTGCTTTTTCTACAGAAAAAGTCTTCATATACCACATTCCCCACTTCTGAAGTTACATTCTGCCCTTTGATGTATTACACTATCATGCTAGCACTTCATCTAAAGCACAATCCCCCAAGCACAACAAATCACTAATTCTCTATACTGCAAGGCTAAAACAACCTGTAAAAAGGCCACTTACTACATACACTAAGGATTACATCATTTGTGCTGCCATCCCCTTAATTTGGGATAATGTAAAACACTAAACTATAACCCCTAATCATAACATTAATCCCTATACCAAAAGTAAGCACAAGACACTAAGTCTTCATTTCATGCAGGTGGAGACAAATTTCTCTACCGATGCATGCAAGAGATTAGGTTTAGAAAAGATATGCAAGCTTCCCTCTCCTTTAAATCCAAATCAAGAAAATAAGAATTACAATGCACACAAGGTAACACCTGATGACCATGTTGCACTAGCAACTCTACTGAAAGCTGCACTGTAGAGAAATACGCAGCTTGATTTAAACTGCAACTAAGGCTGGACTTTCTTCAACCAGGACAAGTTTAAGCATGGACTCTCCCCATCAACCAGAAAAGGTTTATGGACACGTAAATAAAATTAGTTCTACAGCTGCCAACTGATTATAACAATGCTGCCATTAGATAAAGCCCGAGTTTCCATTTCATAACAAAATTAATGACCTTTATACTAAGATTTAGTACCCCCCATTCCAGTCTAAACAACTCTATGCATTCCTACCTTCTGTTATACGAAGCATGGTCTCAAGGTTACAGATAAATGCTAACATCAGCATGCAAACAATTACTTCTGCACCTTCACTCTGTTATTCTTCTAACTTCTTTCTTCTTCTTCTTCTTTCTTCAGTTCTTTCTTCTTCTGTTCTTCAGCACAGGCTGCACAGCTGACAAAATATTTAGGCCACCCAAAAAAAAAAAAAATCAAAATCCAATGGCAAATTTATTAATAAATAAGTATCGGTCCTTCCCATGTGACTGACTCAGTCACGAATCTACAACTGACATACTGTTTGATTCTCACTCTTTTCCCAGCACATAAAGCCCGGGAAGAGATTGACAACCAATCAGCAGAATTTAGCCCAGCAAGCACGTCATGTACGTGCCTGCGGACGTCGCAGTCCGAGCCCCGTCCAATTCTATGTGGTTTGGAACCGCATAGACTGCTGGGCATCACAATGATGCCTTAATTAGCCCACTGGGCTGCAATAAAAACAAAAAAAAAAATCTTTATTTAAAACTGCCGCAACCCAAGGCGGTTAAAGTGCGCATGTGCATACTTGCCAAGTTGCAGACTCGAAGATAAAAACAAAGTAATTTTAAAATAATACTGTGCTACTGTAGTCTGTCACACAAAAAGGTACTTTTTCTTTTTTTTAGCTGAGGGGGCTGCAGTCCGGCAGTCCGATGCCACGAGCCACCCCTGTCTGGAGTGTTTTTCCTTGGGCCTCTGCAGAAAATGGGCTCTTTCCCAGTCAGAATTTCCTAGTAAACAAATGTTAAGTTAATAAATAGAAGCTGTTCTCTGTCAAATTGAAATGTGCAGAGGTGTCATTCAGTAGTGAACAGCCAATGAACAGATTAATGTGTAATTCTTGTCACCTTTGGATGATTTAGTTGCTTGCAGCCCATGACCATAGATCAGTTGGGTCCCACAGCACCACTCAGCTCATTGCCATAGTAACATACACAACACAACATCACTGACAGTTCAAGTCATTTTTAATGATTTTTCACTTTTTCACTTTTGCTCATTTGACTCTGCTCTCCCACTCAGATCTTCTCATGTGCCATGTAAGTTCATACTCTTCCTACCTACAAGTGTCATAACTTTTCCTGGGACTGCATCTGGAAATGAGAGAAAGTTAATAGGCTATCTTGCAAACAGTTACTCTTAATTGGGTTGAGGATGATGAAATCATGAAGGTGGATGGGTCTGAATTAGCCTTTGGAAGGGTTTGTACTATGGAAAACAATACAGTGGATAGGTCTGATGGTAGCAAGTAGAAGATACCTGATGGTAGAAGAAGAAAATTATAGAAACAGTTTTCAGGAGTAGAATTAATTAGGTTCAAAATGAAATAAAAAGTCAGGAAGGGACAACTGAGGAGAATGGACAAAGGGGAAAGGAGAAACATGGAAAAGGTTAGAGTTAGAGTAGATCTGAGGTATTAAGATAAAGAGAGAATATGGATGGGGATGTAATTCCCCTGCAATGGCCCAGTAATCAAGGAGCCTCAATCCTCACCAATAGCAACAGCTAGTGGATGTACTCCCTGGGAGGATGACAAGTACACACACAGTAAAGCACAGTTTTCTTTTAGGAGAACACAGAGACCACAGTCAGTCTTGGAATGTTTTCTCCCTCTTTCTCCACATCCCCAGTCAGATTCCCCACTGGCACAGCTATAGGGTTGAGATCTCAGCTCAGTGGTCAGGCTAAAACCTCCAGCACCCTCTCTGTCCACCAATGTTTCATGTCCCTGCCCAGGTAGGTGACACACACACAATTTGTGATTGGATTTATATACAAACACACACACACACACACACACACACACACACACACACACACACACACACACACACACACACACACCTGGGAAAGGCTGGCACAGGTTTACTAGCTATGCCCCCTTCTGGCCAGGCTATAAGGTAGTTATCACTGCCACCAATCACTCTTATCAGCTATCCTAGGTTCTTAACAAAGGCTGTCCAATCCTACTGTGTAATTTTACTAATAATCCAAATGGTAGTTTTGACCAAGCACCAGGCTATTAAGAGTGGCCGTACAGTGTCACCAAATACATATGCAAGTACGCCAAGAGCTTAAATATGTCTCACAAATATCAGCCACAAAGACAGGTTTAAATATATTCAATATTAAATAATAAAAGAACAAGACAATACTCAGAAAACAAACACCGTTACCATGCCCTAACCCTAACTCACTTATCCTGCCCTAACCCTAAAGTCTGTCACTATCGCACACCCACTTCACCCGTGCCCTAACCTAACTCACTTAACCCATGCTCTAACCCTAACGTCTGCACAATCGCACGCTAACCTGAACCTGACCCATAACTTTCCACCACAGTGCTGAAAATCATGAAGCCACAGAAACGGCCCACCAAATTCTTTCCCTGGGAAAGAATTCAGTGTTCCGTGGCTTCAGGTTAATCAGTTTTCGAACTTCACATTTCGAACATATGGAATTTGAACTGCTATAGTTTCGACGAACTGATAGGAACCCAAACACACCTACTTGCTGGCTTCCTTTTCCACCCTCCCAGTCAAGGTGACCCCTAGCCAGAGGTATTTGGACTGGGGTCCCACATAAAGCTCTAACTGAAGTAGACTACCCAACAAGTAGTGCTCCTTTTTAACCATTGCAGGCTTCACAATAGTTAGGTCAGAGGCTGTACCTCTCTTAGCAGTGGCCTTTTTTACATCCACTAAGATAGGGAATAACATCTTTTGGTAGTTTGGTACCCTTGTTTTCCCGAGACAACTTACTGCTGGCATTTTGTCATTTCCACTTACTGTCTCTCCCACCTTTTGTTCCCCACCCTGCCTCCATGGACACCTATATGATACATGGCCCCACTGGTTGTATTTAAAACATTTAACCCTTGGTCCTGGACATGTACCTGGACTAGTATCTTCCCCTGCTACTAACGGACTCTGTTGGGGCAGTCTTGGCTGCCCACCATGGGTTCCCCTAGACCCATGAGCACCACTGGGTGTCCCTTTCCTGTGTAGTGATGCCCTTCCTGCTAGGTATAGGTCTCCCTTCATCCCCAACTCATCTGCAGTATTGCATTATCTATCAGCTAACCATATTCTTATGTCCTCAGGCAAAGTGCTAAGAGCTTGTTCCCTCACCAAAAGGTCTTCCAGTCCTTCAAAAGTCGTGACCTGACATTCACTCACCCACATATGAAAACAAGTGCTTAGTTCAGCAACATATTCACACACAATTTCATCTGTCTCATGCCAGTACTCACAAAACCTTTTTCTATAAGTTTCAGGTGTTAAAAGAATTCTAACAAACACATCTTGACTGTATTGTAATTTAAGCAATCAGTATCAGACAGTTTAGAAATAGCAGTTACAGTTTTACCATGCAGTAAGGGGTTCAGGAACCATACCCAGAGCCCTTGGTCAGCATTATACTGTTTACAGACTCTTTCAAATATATGAATGAAACTATCCCCCCATAAATTGAGGAAAAAAATTACTGACCTTTGTTGCTTCTGGGGTTGGTTACTCCATTCGCCATTACCTCCATGACCCTGGCAAAGAGTCAGCATCTCCTTTTCATCTTGCCTCTGCCTCACCTTCACCTCAGCCTCTCGAAGTCACAGTTTCTAATTTTCTTCAACCTTCAGACATTTCAGTCTCTCTAATGCCTCTTTTTCCAAACCCTTGGCTTCCAGGTCAAGTCTTTTTTAACTCCAGATAGATGTTTAAGTCTTCTGTTGAAAAGTTGAACTGTCCATTTCTAAGAGTTGTACATCTCCAAGGCCAGCATGCTTGTCTTTCTGATCACTGGTCTGTGATGCAGCTGTGTCCAAAGCTACAATAATTTCTGTCTTAGTCAGGTTGGCATACACCAGTCCTTTAACCTGGCACAGCTCAGCCAACTGTTTCTTTGTTAGCTTGCCGTACTCCTCTGCTGACATGGTTGCCTGCTCTCCCCGACTAACTAAGCTAACAAAATAAATAAATAAAACAATTATGATATGAACTCTGAATGGTCACTGCATGGCTGATTGAGAGTACAAACACCTTCAGTAAACACTGTACACACAATACAGGAATTCAGCATCCACACCACTACAAGTCAATTATTATGTGATGTGGCTATTCCACTGGCAACCAATTAATATGTGATGTGGATATCCCACCATTGTTCACCAATTAATATGTGACACCTCTGCACTGGCCCAGTAATCAAGGAGCCTCCATCCTCACCATTGGGAACAGCTAAGGGACATACACACTGGGATGATGACAAGTACACACACAGTAAAGTACAATTTCCCTTAAGAGCACACAGAGACCATAGTCAGTCTGGGGCTGGTTTCTCCCTCTTTCTCCATATCCCCAATCAGACTCCCCACTTGCACAGCTATAGGGTTGAGATCTCAGCTGAGTGAACAAGCCAAAACCTCCAGCACCCTCTCTGTACAACCAGTGCTTTGTGTCCCTGCCCAAGTACCTGATACACACACACTTTGAGATTTGATTTATGTACAAACATACACACACATCTGGGAAAGGCTGGCACGGGATTACTAGCTATGCCCCCTTATGCCCAGAGTATAAGGTAATTATCATTACCACAAACCACTCTTATCATCTACTCTAGGCCCTTAACAAAGGGTGTCCAATCCTACTGTGTAATGTTACTAATAATCCAAATGGTAGTTTTGACCAAGCACCAGGCTATTAGGATTGGCCTGTACAGTGTCACTAAATATATATGCAAGTACTCTAAGAGCTTAAATATGTCTCACAGATATCAGTCACAAAGATAGGTTTCAATATATTTAATAATAAATAATAAAAGAACAAGACAATACTCAAAAAACAAACACAGTTACTTCAGAGTTCAAAATCACAGGAAATATTTTAAAACAGCATTGCAGGACAGTCTCAAATAACTATAGAAAACATCTAAACTAATCTTTACTATATTCCTAAATATATATAAAAGAAATTGCTGCACCCTAGCTACTTACTATTAGCAAGGCAAGTGCAGATGCTGATAATGAGTGGATGTTCCTGTTACGTTGAAGACAAAATATAAAATGCCCAGTCTCTCTCTGAGAGAATTCTTAGATTAATATAAAATATTACTGCTAGGTTACCTTGGAGGACATCACTTTTTGTCACCTGACTTAAGTTCCCAAGCTAAACCAGAAACTAACAAAATTTCACATATCTGTGTTAAAAATACACATCTTTCAGATGTTTGTTCAGAACTGAAAGTCATAAAACAATAAAACACTTTCAAAACAATGCAGAAGGCACCATAGTTCCAGACAACCTGTCTGCTTGCTGCATTGAAACTAACTTTTATAGCACAATTGGAAAGTAGTCTAATTTCAACTTATTTTCTTGAATTTTTGCAAGTTAACTCTGTATGTTCCAGTTTCTACTACTAAAACATACATTTGCACAGGTATATAGTTTATATACATTGCTGTTCTTTTCCAGTATGGTACACTATAGATGCATCTTAGCTCAGTACATAACATACAGTTTTGTATAAATCATATCAATATTCACAAATGACAGAATTATTTACAAAATTCCAGATAGCTGGGCTGGCAGCTTGACAGAGGAAATAGCGAACTATGTAAAAGGGAATACTAAGTAAAGGATAATATAAATTTTAAACTACAAGGGAAAGGTGGCATTTGGTAGGGAGTTTAAGAATTAAGATGATTGGAATGGTTTACAGAAAGGTTGCACAAGTCTAAGAGAGCAGCCAAGAAAGAGATATGGAGGCAGAAGAAGGGGAAAATATCTAGAGATAGAAAAGTGATTACAAGAAGAATGTGATCTACTAGACAGGAAGTCAATAAAGGAAAAGGTACTGAGAATACTTCCATAGTTGAAGATAGAAAACTCCATGAGGCCAAACTGTTTCTTGGTGAAATTTTACAGACCACTGCATAAGATTGTATTAGGACTGGCAAAAGTTGAAAATGTAGGTTAGGTAAAAAGAGAACTACCTATATCTATATAAAAATCAAGATGGATGATGGAGATCCCTAAGGTTGGTTGGGAAGGTGATGTTATAATCAGGAACTTTTACTGAATTAATCTTGATGTTGGGATATTATTAAAAGTAATAGAAAAAACATGGATGTGGCCTAAGCTAGAGTAGTCCAATAGGAGCAGGTGCATTTCAAAATTGTTTCTGTCCCCACTGCCTGCCAGCTATAAAACCCTCTATTTCTCTGCTAATTAACACATTCATTCCCTTCACCAGATTACAGCTGACTCAGGGGGGGTCATCTTATAGACAGCCAATGGAGTGGTTTAATGTTTCTTTCCTTTTTCTCCCTGTCCCTAGCTTTACATGTATTTGTTATGGTGCCAGGTTGTGGGCAGTCAGTGGAGTTATCCTTGAAGGGCATCCCTTTCACTTTAGCAAGGGGCATTCCATCCAAGCATCCTGAATCCTCCACCCATTCATTGGACAAGGTATCATCTTTATGATTTCCAACAGGGGTACCACACTACCTTGTGTGCCTGAATGCAGGAAAACCCCCCTTCCCCTGAGTGAGGTGATCAACTCTCACCTCCTCATTCCTCCTACTCCTGCCTGGCCTTTTCAGTGCCCGGGCTACTAGTCAAACCCCAGTAACCTCATAACAGTCTGGGTTGATCTCTCTGCAACAGAGAGCCACTGTAGGAATACATACATTTTAGTCGAGGGATGCAAATCAGTGGATGACTGGAATTTGGTAGTGATGTACATAGATAGGATAAAGAAGTATGACCTAGTCAGATGGACTGTGATTATCCTTTTTCTTTGTTAGGGAGAAAACAGCAATAAGGAATAGATTCATGTGATGAGTACTGTCAATATAGGGGAGACAGGCAATAGAGTAATGAAAAAATTTAATAACATCAGTAGAACTTTTGAGTGCAGCATGGATAAGTCAGGGATGTCTGTTGTCACCAGGATTGCTTCCTCTTATTTATAGACATGCTTCATATAAAGGTGTGGGAGAAAGTAAAGGATTCAGGGAAAAGGGGGAAAGATTAGATATCAATTAATGTATTTGCTGAACCAGTAACCAATGAAGGAAACACCAGGAAAATCTTACCAATGAAGGAAACACCAGGTCCAGTTTACTGTTCAATGTACTTGCTGAAGGCAATGCGCTATTAGCAGATGATGTTGAGTGGGCACATAAGAGCAAGTAGTTGAGGTTGTTCATATATAGATCAGGCAAAGAGTTTAATTTAAGTAAGATTGCAACTGTAATAAGTTGTACTGGAAGAGGAATAGGTGGAGAAGATAGACTAGAAGAGAAACTTGGTCTCAATGGGTGGGGAATGTGAAGTCTGAAGTCATAAGGAAAGAAAACATGGGGATGTTAGAAAAAAAACTGGGAGTAATACAAGTAAAAAGGGAAAGGTTTATTGTTTGGAAAACTAAGTATTAACATTTTGGTAAGTCTCAATGTATGATTCTTTATGAGGTACAAAAACAAGGAAATACAGGAAGAATGAAAACAAAAAAAGAGGGGAGCATTCATTTATTTTATTTGTTTGTGTGGATTACTGAACATTGTGACATGAAGGATTATTACTCATGGTTTAAAAAAAGATGTAGAATGCAGGATGTACGAGGACAGGTGGCGGCATCATGGTTAGTAGAATAGGACTGAGTATGGGAAAAACTTGAAGAAAAATGGTAGAAAGACCAGATGTAGAAAGCCAGGGCTATATGACAGTGAGAGAAAGTAAGGTAAGAAGAACAGGCTAATGTTAGGGAAGAAGTTCCAGAAAAAAATGGGGAATAAGCAGAGCAATGGAAGCCAAGATGGTTAGATAAAGGAAATCATGGCAGTATAAGATCTGCCTATATAAGAGCTGTAAAAATGTGGGGCAACTATTTGAAAAGGGAGACTGTGGGGATACATAAAAGTAGAAGCTGTGCTAGAGGAGTTTAGCCTTGAAATGGGGAAATTAATGAAAAGAGGCAAGGAAAGTAGACATGGAAAAGATGAATGGAGGTTTCCAGTACCAAAGCTGTCAAACTGGAAATGGAATGCTAGTAGAATGACAAATAAAATGCTCTATGAAAGGAACAGGGACATGATGGCAATATTAATGAATAAATCAGAGAAGGTTGAATGAGAAAATAATGAAGATAGACACTGGGTAGAGGCAACAGAAAATGGCATAATGGGAAGTTATGGGAGCTATCATCACTTTCTTCACTATCACTTTTCAAAAGGCAACTAAAAATACTTCTTAAAACACAATGGCTATGCCCATGTACTAACCCAGACTAACACTCACCTCGCACTACTGCTGCTTCACTGTATACCCCCCTCAAATCTCATAAAGTGGGATCAGTAAGCTCTGATTCTAGTCTAGTCTTTCTGGAAACTACCTCTGAGTATTAACTGTATAACAAGCATTCTGCTGTGAGCACATGTTGCCACTATGTATATATTACCAACTTTTGTCACTTTGAGTGTAATATTTTGAAACAACCTTAATAATTAGTTTGAACTTGAACATTTTTCTTAGTATTCAACATGATGAATGTCAAACCCTTTACTATGTAAATATGTTTTAGTAGTAGTGTATTGTTTTCTAAACTTTGTAATATGTAAATATGTTTTTAGTAGTAGTGTATTGTTTTCTAAACTTTGTAGTAAAGGTCTTGATGTCAATCTTTATCATCAATGTATTTTATTTTTATTACCTTAATTGGAGCTTATCTCCCCGGGCCTCTACTGAAAATGGACATGGATCCAGTTGGACTAGCCCGGTCAATAAATGTAAAATAAATAAATAAAATAAAGTTACACAAATGAGAAGCTATTCCAAAGAATAGACTACATTTTTCTCAGTATTTTTTTTTTGGTCCTGCAGTTACACTGAGATTATCAGTTGTGACTGCGAATGGCCGAGGACTCTGGCTTTACTCCCACCATACCAGGGCTTCCTGCATTCAGAGATGAAACCTTAATTGCCTTTTGACCAGGGAAATACAATCTGCCCAGGGTGTGGAGAATTTGTCAATGTTTCATATGTTTTTTTTTATATATGATCTCAATCATTTTCTCACAATTAATGTGGACACCAGCATGTATATCCAGCCCTCACTGTTGACATGCACAAAACTGAAACAAGACTTACAATTATAGTAGGATTTTGGCATGCTTCCATTTGTAAGCCCCTTCTGGCTACAACACAAGATGATGATGGCAAGCCATAGCATACACCATGGTTCTATGCCAGCCAGTTTTTCCAGCAAGCAAGCTTCTAATTGAAACCTGTTCATCTATATCATAGTCAGGGCTGCAGCCACAATATTAGCAGGGCTAATACATCAAATGTCGATAATGTCAAGGTAAAGTAAAAAAACAAAAGTCCATGCGATTAAGAAAAATGGCTGTTCAGTGGTTAATATCCCTGTTTTATAATGAACAAACAGATTCTTCTACAAGTAGTCCACAGCAGATGTAAAATACAAGTTTTAATGATAGAATAAAATACAGATAAGCATTTTCGCAGTACGCTTCATCAGATCTGAGATGCATTTCAAAGCTTCAATCTTAAAAGTGCAGAATCAACAAATCAGAACAAAGGGCATCCAGTATTATTAGCTGCCAGAGTAACTACACAAATGTATGTTTAAAGCTACAAACACTCTGTATCACCTAAAACCATATATGGTGTGCAAAATCAAAATAGATGTGAATATAAACATCTCAAAGAACATTTATATGTAGAAAATACATAGATACTGAATAAAATATATCTAAAACTAATGTAGCAGGGAAATGCACATACAACTTATTTATTTTTCAAAGGTATTGCTTTTAAAGTAGGATGCATAGATATGCTGTCATTCAACCCAGTGTAATAGTGTGCTTGTAATAAGAAAATCCATATAAGTTCTGGTCACAAGGTCTCCCTTGTTGATGTTATCATAAATTAATTATAGTGCTACAAACATAAAAGTATGTTCCATGCCTGTGTTTATCATATGTTTTGCCAGTGCACTATAGCTCATACCTCTACGTGTACAGTATAAGTGGTCACAAATGCACTCTTGTAGGCGCCTATTCATTTTGCCTACATAGAACGAACATCAACCATTACATAATGCAAGATAGACTAGATCCTTAGAATTACATTCAGCTGAGGGCAGATGTGAAAACTTCCTGTTATTGTTGGGATGTATGAAGGACCCAGACAAGTCAATATACATACAATAGGAGTAGTTCTTAGATCTCCAGATCCCATAACCAGATGTAATCCAATTTAGTTGGTTGGTGATGTGGGATAACATAACTTATGTTTTAATGATTTCTTGTTCTTGTATCCAAAGGATGGTTTATCACCAACAATCTTATGTATGTCCTGATCTGTGTGTAATAGTGTCCAGTGTTTATAAATAATATCTCTAATTTTCTTGTCATCACTAGAGTATGTTAACCCAAAGAAGATCGTACTTCCTTGGTCATTCTTATTATATTTGGATGTGATGTCATCACATCCAAGTGGTGTAGAAAAGTAGTGTCTCCCAGTATTTACCCTATCAGCCCTAACAGTATCATGTATTCTACAAGTCTCTTTGGCATCGTAGCCCCTAGAAACAAAGTCAGTCTTTATTTTCAACAGCCCTCTCTCAAAGTCCTAACTCCTATTGTGCAAACGGCTAGTACACATGCCTTGGCCTTTTAATGTGTTTTTAAAAATATGTACAGGATGCATACTCTTTCGATGTACATAGGTGGGCCTACAACATTCTTTCCTATATAACTGAGTAGAGAAAGTGCCATCTGCATTCGTATGCAGTGTGATGTCTAAATAATTGATGGATGTATTAGAAAATACATGAGAAAACTTAAGGAATGTGCTGCTTGAGTTCAACATAGAAACATACTGTTGTAATTCAGTAGGAGAACCGTTCCAAAAAAGGAAGAGGTCATCGACAAAATGACAATAAAATAATACATTTTGCTGATGTAAATCAAATGTATACATAATGTCCTCTTCCCAAGCTACCATGACAAAATTGGCATAGACATTGCACATGCATGAGCACACCAGAAGTCTGAAGGTAATAATAGTCATCAAATGTGAATACGTTGAACACAAGAACCATCTAAAATAATAAACATAGAAAATGTATGTGTTTTTCATCATATATACCACTCTTCAAGAGTACTCGCTTAACCACCTGTATTCCCTCCACATTTGGTATGCACGTGAAAAGGGAATTCACATCTAAGGTGACCAAATAGCCTAGTAAATCATTAATTTTTTCATCAACAAAATTACAAAATTCTTGTAAGAAGTCTTTACTGTCTATTAACACGGAAATGCACATGGCAAGAACTGGTTTCAATTGTTTGTCCAGATAAATAGAGAGGGGCTCAATTGCCCACCCTGCTCCAGCCACTAAGGGTAGAAAAGGGGGGTTCAAGGGATCCTTGTGAAACTTAGGCAGTCCATTAAAGGCTGTTACCCTGGGATATTCAACTATAAAATAACTAAACAAGTCCTTGTCAATTGTACTGCTCAAAAAACAATCCCTTAATGTTCTAATAATGTCATCTTTCATCCTTACCACCGCAGTATATTCAATGTGTTTATATGCATTAACATTAGACAAGATAGCCAACATGTTGTTGTTATATCTTTAGGCTTTTCCCAGTTAGGGGTCGCCACAGCGAAACTCTGGTCCGCTAATGATTGGCAGTAGATTTTTACATACCGAGTTACCAGCTCTGATGCACAACCTTCAACAAAGGTACGCCCATTCATGAATGTCTCCCCACAGAAGACCCTTTAGCTGAGAATCAAACAGGACAACATCTTACTGTGAGGTGACAGTGCTACCGCAGCACCACCTAAACTCTATCCTTTATCACAATTAAGCCACCCTTGTTGGCTGGCCTGATAACAATACTATCCTTCTGTTCTGGGTCATAAAGCACTTGTTGTTCTCATTTAGATAAATTTACAAAACCTTTCCATCTATTAGAACTGTTTAACAGTGTATAAATATCATTCTTATTTTTATTATTTTATTTTACATTTGTTTACCGGGCTAGTCTAACTGGATACATGTCCATTTTCAGTAGAGGCCCGGGGAGAAAAGCTCCTAGGTAAATACAGCTAAATTAACAAATTTCTGTGAGTCGAGCATATAAACAAAATCAATACAAAAAATAAAAGCAAAAAACAGACTGATTTACAGGATAAATTCTAACAATTCAAAGTAAATTGTCAGTATAGAATTCAATCGTAACAGTAGATGCAGTTCATATGGCAGAACCAAAAAACAGAAACATTTTTTCTTTTTTCTTGAAGAAAAAGAAGGGGAAGATCAGAGTTTAGGGTGACTATAGAGCTAGTCAGGTTTGGAACAGTAACATAGCCAGTGAGATTTGATATACTTTCAGATTGTTTTTGACAATGGATAGTGAGGGAAGTGTAGAAATGTCATTTGGTAGAAGATTCCAGGCTTTCCCTACTGTATTAGAAAAAAGAGAGTCACCGGCCTTGTTGTTTGTTTTGGTAGAACTAGCTAAGAGTTTATGTGAAGACCTAAGGGAATCTAGGTTCTTGTAGGGAGTGATTAGTGTGGATAGAGCTGGTGTTTTGGATGGTGTGTAAAGGGTTTTGTGAGCTATAGTTAGTTGATGGAATTTGATTAGGTTCTGTAGTTCAAGCCAGCCTAGCTGTTTTAAATTGAGGCAATGATGGGTTCGAAATGGGTTTCCTGTGGCAAATCTGGCGATGTTATTATAGGACCTTTCCAGTTTGCTGAGGTTGTGTTTAGATAGTTTAGTAAAGATGGGTGAGGCATATAGAAGAGGAGATATTAGATGTGTGTGTGTGCTATTATTGTACGAGCAGAGGGAAGGAGAAAAGATTTAATCTGATACAGGGAGCCCGATTTTTTATTAACTGATTTTATAGTATTGTTTATATGTATATCGAAGTTTAGTTTATTGTCGATGGTGACTCCTAGTAGTTTAGTGGTAGCTTCAGGGGATATAATAGTCTTGTTGATAGAAGTGACTGTGAAATCCAATGGGGAGAATTTGCTGGTGGGAGAGAATAGAAGGAGTTTAGTCTTTTTGGGGTTTAAGAGAAGGCATCTGTGAGTAAACCATTTCTCTACTGTGTTGAAGACTTGTTGGGTAAGGTATAGGAGGTCTGAAGAGGATGAGGCTGAGCATATAAGTGTAGAATCATCTGCATATTGTATACATGAGGCTTGAGGGATGGCTAGGTGGAGGTCATTGATGAAAATGGAAAAAAGTAGAGGTCCAAGGATGGATTCTCACAATATTTAACAAATATATCCAAAACTGGATGCTGGGGAGGTATAAAACTGCTTGGTTTTCTAAACATAAGACTAGTACCACTACCTTCAGAGTTACCATACAACAACTTTAAAGATACATTTCTAGAAAATGTTATTAATTCAGTTAATGTGTCTGCTATATTAGCAGGCTGTGCAGGAATAAAAGATAAACCTTTATTCAGCACTTCCTCTTCTGCAGGAGAAAGTGCTGTTGCTAAAACATTCCAAACTAAATTTGAGTTTAAGTCACCTCTTACCACATACTGGTTAGAGTATTTGTGGTCCCTTCTTGGGTTTGTGCCCTCTATTTTGTCCTTTGCCTGTAGTCCATTCCCTCGATGGATCACTTCCTGTTCGGTCAAAAAGGGAGAGGGAAATTAGAAAATGATTGTATTGCTGGTTGGAAAAAAGTACTTGCAGTTGCTGGTTGCTGCTATGGGAATTTGGGTCTCACTACAGCTTCAGGTTCAATGTTTATTCCCTTCTGTGGTGTGTTGTATACTGAGCGCTGCTTCACAGTGATGGTGTCAACTGCCAAATCAGATGTGTCTACTGTTGAGGACATCTGCATCTTCATTGGCAATGGTCGTGGTACTAGTTGCCTTGCTTCACCATTACTGATTATATTAACTTGCTCAGTATTTGAATTGTTGTTGGAACTTCTTCCCTGTTGTGTATTCAGCCAGGTAAACACAACATTATTGGCAAAGTCATTTAAATCACTGGAAAGCTTATTTTTCTTCTGTGCAAGCAGCTTCCATTCATAAATGCATACATGGTCTATTATTTCACTTAGTAACACATCAACAGAATCAACAGGATATTTGTTATAAGCTTCTTCCTGTAGATGTTGAATATTAGTCACTAATTCCTTTTCAAGAGTTAGGAAATAGTCAATAAGAAGGCACATGTATGCAAAATTTGTGTCGATGTTAATTTTTTGCCACTGAGCAAGCAGTTGAGGGTATTGCTCTCCATATGTGGACATCAACAAAACTCTTAGCCCATGAGGAATGATTTTATATTTACAACAGGCTTCTAAGTGAAACTGTTGACACTGTAGATGTTTTAACCTATACAGGTCATTTTCTACAGTTCCCAAATGTTCACGTAACAGTTTGGTTTCACTTAATTTTTCTTCATTGCCCATATTCCTTCCGATGGTTTCATCTATGAGTAGTGGATTAACATCATCCCTCAGGAAAGTAGATAAACATGTCAGCGTATCTCTCTGTTGTTCATGTGGAGTAAAGCCCAGTTCTGTTTCAATATCACCATCAGCCATGTCCTTCTCAGGCAGCAAAACAGAAAAATAAAACAGCGAAACAGGAGGGCGATGCCTGAAGAAAGTAAACCACTGGAGTGCAACAAGTGAAAATGAACAAACAAATTCTTCTCCAAGTACTCCACAACAGATGTAAAATACAAGGTTTAATGACAGAATAAAATACAGATAAGCACTTTCGCAGAACGCTTCATCAGATCTAAAATGCATTTCAAAACTACAATATTAAAAGTGCAGAATCAACAAATCAGAACTAAGTGCATCCAGTATTATTAGCTGCCATAGTAACTACACAAATGTATTTTTACAGCTACAAACACTTTGCATCACATAAAACCTTATATGATGTGAAGAATCAAAATAGATGCGAATATAAACATCTCAAAGAACATATATATGTAGAAAATACATAGATACTGAATAAAATATATCTTAAACTAATGTAGCAGGGAAATGTACATACAACTTACTTCTTTTTCAAAGGTCTTGCTCTTAAAGTAGGTTGTATAGATATGCTGTCATTCAACCCAGGGTAATAATGTGCTTGTAATAAGAAAATCCACTTATGCTCTGCCTGATAAGTTCTGTTCACAAGGTCTCCCTTGTTGATGTTATCATAAATTAATTCTAGGGCTACAAACCTAAAAGAATGTTCCATGCCTGTGTTTGTCTTATGTTTTGCCAGAGCACTATAGCTCATACCCCTATGTGTACAGTATAAGTGGTCATGAATGCACTCTCATAGCGCTTATTTGTTTTGTCTACATAGAACGAACAACAACCATTGCATAATGCAAGATAGACTAGATCCTTAGAATTACAGTCAGCTGAGGGCACTTGTGAAAACTCCCTGTAATTGTTGTGATGTATGAAGGACCCAGACAAGTCAATATACATACAATAGGAGCAGTTGTTAAATCTCATCCCATTACCAGATGTAATCCTATTTAGTTGGTTGGTTGATTTGGGATAACATAATTTATGCTTTAATGATTTCTTGTTCTTGTATCCAAAGGATGCTTTATCACCAACTATCCTATGTATGTCCTGATCTGTGTGTAATAGTGTCCAGTGTTTATAAATAATATCTCTAATTTTCTTATCATCACTAGAGTATATTAACCCAAAGAAGATCATACTTTCTTGGTCATTCCTATTATATTTGGATGTGATGTCATCACATCCAAGTGATGTCAAAAAGTATGGTCTCCCAGTATTTACCCTATCAGCCCTAACAGTATCATGTATTCTATCAATCTCTTTGGCATCGTAGCCCCTAGAAATAAAGTCAATCTTCATTTTCAAGACCCCTTTCTCAAAGTCCTCCCTCCTATTGTGCAAACAGCTAATACACAGGCCTTGGCATTTTCATGTGTTTTTAAAAGTATGTACTGGATGCATACTCTTTCGATGTACATTGGTGGGCCTATAACATTCTTTCCTATATAAATGAGTATAGAAAGTGCCATCTGCATTTATCTGCAGTGTGATGTCTAAAAAAATTGATGGATGTATTAGAAAATACATGAGGAAATTTAAGGAATGTTGTGCTTGAGTTCAGCATAGAAACATACTGTTGCAATTCAGTAGGAGAACCCTTCCAAAAAAGGAAAAGGCCATCAACAAAATGATGATAAAATAATACATTTTGCTGATGTAAATCAAATTTATACATAATCCCCCGGATTCACGAATCCTCCGTGTAAGTTTAAATAAGTCTTACTCGGATGCTGCTGTTGAACGGTATGACGTCAGCGTGCCATGAATATTCATGAGGGCACACTGACTCAAACCCAAGTCCAACACGGACCATGCAGTCAAGCAGGGGGCGTGTCCTACTGCCGAGCAGTGGAGATCTCTACGCCCCTGTAAGTGTGTTAAAAAACACAATGTCAACACACAAGAACGAGTCTGCTCAAATGTCAATGTACCCAACACCACACTCCCTGACATTGTAAACCCCAGTACAGTTCTAAAAAGTAAAACTATTAATTTTTTTTTCAAATTCCCAATATAGCTGCCCATATTTGTGCGTGTGTGCATGTGTGTGCCCATTGCTTAGCTGCAGTTAGCAATCTCGATATGGAAGAGCATAATAAGGAATGTTTATGCAAATTACGCCAAATAATAATAGCGTAGTGGTAGAGCGTTCACACTATTTTATGTTCAAAATTAGTATATGAAATAATTCCTGACATATATGATTAAACTTTTACTAAAAAGCATTGAAATGGCCTATGTATCAGTGAACAAAATGTATATTTATAAAGGAACCTGACATATAATTGCCTGCAGTTAAGCAACGCTTTACCCAGTGCAATATAGTTGCCCATAGCTAAATCGTGCTTTACCCAGCACAATGTAGTTGCCCATAGCTAAATAGCGCTTTACCCAGCACAATCGGTTTGAACGGAGGTGCGCGCCGTGCCAAACAGTGCACCGTCGGGCAACGTGGAGCAACGTAGAGCAAAGTTGCTAAAACACAGCCATGCCCCCTAACCTGTCTGGACAGTAGTAAAATAAAAAGCAATGACAAGGTTTGAACCCAGGACACTGTGCAACATAATCAAAGTACTGAACCACTAAGCCACGACAGGTGAGAATAAATATTCACTGTTAACATATATATGGTAATAAATGTTTGATTAACCATTGCTAAGCAGGTCTGCAGTCAGCCAAGAATATTCAAAAACGGCCAGTCACAGAAAAGTGTGGGAAATGCGGCATATTTAAGCCACATAGGCTGGAATACTCGCCATAACTGATTGTAGCTCCTGTCTGCAGTTAGAATGTCTGGTGCTGGAGAGGGTACACGCTTTTGAGCACAATGCTGGGGCATTGAGGAGTCAAGATATATGGTTTGGCTCCTAGTCCATCGGCATGAGACTCGACTCCTGCAGGGCCAGTTGCAAGGAATGGAGTATAAGGTGGAGGCTTGGAACCGGTTGGCTCATGAACTCACCAGTGCCACAGGCGTCCCTCGGACTGGTGAGCAGGTCCGTCACCACCATGCAGACCTGAAGAGGTGGAAGCAGGACCTTCTGAACCAGTGGATCCAGGAGGCCCGTCAAATGCATGATGCCCCACTACTAAGTAGGTAGCCAAGGAATGCAGTATGTAAGACAAGCTAATATAGTCTAAATAATGGATAGGTATGTCTCAATATCCCTTTATTTACTCCACAGCTGCAGGTGCTTGTGCTATGAATCAGAAAGCCTATGCAGATAGGCTGCTAAGGCTGCGCCACCAGGCAGGTTAGTAAATATTCCATATGTATTGTTACATGATATATGTGAGTGAGCATGACAAAAGTGTTTCAGCCCAATAATACAGCAATAAAATGTCCTGATTAAATCCTCTGCATGTACTGTTATATAACAAACATCAGTGAACCAGAAATAGAGTGTACTAATCCACCAATCAAGGTAAAATAATTCTGGAATACTATCCCTGCATGTACTGTCATAACATATAAGTGAGCAGGCCTGAAAAAGAGTGTTATAACCTATCAAGAAAGGTATAATATGTCCTGAATATGTCTTCTGTATGCAATAACAAGTAAAGGAGAGAGCCTGTAGAAAAGAGTGTTCAGTGTAATTAATAAAGGTATAAAACTTGGAGTGTGTCTGTGTCACTTACTTTGAAATGTTGTTGTACCCTTTCAATAAAAAATAGTACTGTTGCATTAGGTGCTGTCAACCCACAGTTGTGCAGTCCCATAAGAAGTGGATGAAGGAAGTGGCAGTAGCTGTGAAGCATAAAACATTCAGTCCCTGAATAAATCCTCTGCATATACTGTTACATATCAAAAATCAGATAGCCAGGAATAGAGTGTAGTAACCCATGAATAAAGCAAAAACATGTCTGGAATACTATCTCTGCATGCTATCTGTCATAGATAAAAAGTGAGTGAGCCTGAAAAACAGTCTTGTAACCTATCAATAAAGGTATAACATGTCCTGAATAGGTCTACTGTATGCAGTGTAATGTCAAGTAAAGGAGAGAGCCTGTAGAAAAGAGTTTTAATGTAAATAAGAAAGGTATAATACTTGCAGTTTGTATGTGCCAGTTACTCAGAAATGTTGTTGTACCCTTGCAGTGAAGAAATGTTACTGTTGTATTAAGTGCTGACAACCCCCATGTTGCCTAGTGTAAGAATACATGTAGGGGGATATACACCTGCAGCCAGTAGGAATGTAGTGTACAGTTAAATTACTAATAAGATGTTAATGGAGGTTTCTTTTTACACCCTACTCCATGTGCATAAACAATGCAATTCCACACCTCAATGGGTATGTCTAATCTCATAACATTTGTTGGGACATATGTCCTATTGTTATATAAAGTCTGCACTTACATTGATGCATGTCCCTGTTAAAACACCACAATCTTGGTGGCCTGTTGCCACCAATCATCCCTGCATGCTGTTGTAATGTCCACTGTCATTCAATACATGCATGTGTTATGCTTGCTGTTCAACTGTTGTAACCCTGGTGTGTTGGGTTAATGGGAATATTACTGCATGCTGTTACAACTAACTTGGAATGCTGTTGTCTATGTTGTAATTAAACACACCTAATCACAGAACATATGGGAAGGCTGGTCCCAGCGGACCCACCTGTCCCTCCTCAGCTGGCAGTTGCACCTGGCACCAGCAGGTCTGGTGCCCAGCCCAGTCCACCCTCCTCCATAGGTCCTGTGCCAACGTCAGGTGGAAGCACTGCAGGGGATGGGCTTCACCTCCCCCTGCAAGCATGGGCAGAGAAGGGCCTCCTGTCACCCTCCAAAGGGTCCGGGATGTGGTGCATAGGGAGATCCAGCGTTTAGTCGTTGATCCCCTACACCAGCTCGAGGTGAGAGTGGCGCGACTCACGGGTGAGCCTGCCCCTCCTACACAGCCCCCAGCACAGTGAACCTCGGGTCTGAGAAGGTCCAGGGGTGACTGCCCATGGGTGGGTATCTCAGTCCCACTGTTACCATATGTGGGGTCATGGGCTTGCGATTTCCAAACATCCATCCCCGTCAATTGTGTTCACCCATGCCATGTGTCATACTCCACCCCTGTATGCATCTTGTTTGTCTGTTTACCTACCCAACCTACCTCCCCAAATATACCTACTTCCCCTACCTCACTTTCCACTCTCCCCTGAAAAAAAAAAAAAAAAAAGGGCACTCTGTACCCAAAAAAATTACGCCCCATACATAGCTGCCCATTTCGCACACATGTCCAATGGACATGTACACTGATAATTCTAATTGGCAGTACAACAAACTAAGTTGTCCTCACCCCTCTCTCAGGGGTGGAAGGTTTCAAATTTCACTCCAAATTTGCACCATATGCACAGCTGTTGCTGGTAAAAAAATGGGCAGCTATGGACCTTTGCTACACCTGTCCTGCACATCCCGAGCTTGTTTTCCTACTGTTTTTCCCTCTTTGTGCCCCCTTTTTCTCCACTTTCCTATCTCCCCATTTTCTTTTCTTTCAAAGAAATTAGCACAGGGGTTAGCGGGAGTAAGCACTTTTAAGCAGTAGTAAGTGGGATTAAGCGAGTGTGCGCATGTGTGCGCTTAGCTAAGCATCACTAAGCGTCACGCAAACCCGTGCAAACTTGCTTACAACTGCTTAAAATTGCCTTAGTCACTCTAGGTCAAGGCGCTTGTTCTGCTCAGCAGCAAAATTAAAACACCTTTGTCAGTCTCGAACTCCAGACCTTGGACACATAAGACTGCATGAAGCATCACTACACCACAACAGATACAAAATAACTTTGTGCTGCAAAAAATATATAATTTATTACAATGAGTGAATGTAAAGGAAATATAGGAAGGCCATAACACAAAGCCTGTTCTGTGGATCTTTACCAGCAATTGCTGTGGGATTGCATTACATGAGTGTGATGTGAGAAGCAGCCAATCAAGCAGAAAATAATGTTGCAAAGGCACTTTACAACCCCCACATAGTATCATAGCAGCACAAACACTGGCATATCTGAGTAGGGCAGAGGCCATACCTCCTAACTCAATCAACTTTCGAGGGATGTCCCTGATTGTGAAACATATTTTAGTTGTGTCCCTCAGAATCCCACAGAAAAGTACTGACGTCAGTCAGAATGGTGGGCTATTACACAATGAATACTGACAATAATTACAGTAGACACTGCTTGTATGTCATGAAAGGAGTACTAATCCTGAAGTATACACCTACTGTTCCTATTATGTGTAAGGTGTACCTCACATTCAACTACATATCCATGACACCATGCAAAGATGTATGTGACTGTTCCATAGACCCAGCAGAGGCCCAAACACACAGGCATATAGGCTATACTGCTGTTACACACTCTGCAAATTGCATTCTTAGGCCCTCCCCAAGCATACCCTTATGTAGAAGTATAACACAGAAATACCAATGGATGTAGCCATGTACTGGTAGCAACTGACTATAACAATGCTGAAAACACCTGTGAGTTGCACAGACAAAGAATGACAGTGTAACCTCTGGCTACCAACTGGGTAAGTTCACAGGTGGGAACCATGCAGACAGACAACCTGCCCTGATAAACACACAGGTACACACCAATCCTGCAAGTCCAGTAAGATAATATTCACACATTAATCATAATGCTCTCAGTATGTAAGCCCCCCCCCCAATTAAAATATACTTGTGCGTTTAGGGTCTACCAACTGTGTAGGTAGGCATACTCAGTACAGGAATTGTCCAGTTGTCCTGCAAACCCTGTGGTAATGTCAACAGTAAAAAACATAACCCTGCAGAAGTCAGTACATTAATATTCCAAGTATAGTCACATAAATGTTGTGTAAGCATTTGTAGTGGTGAGTAAAACTCTACACTGATAGCTTAGTGTTGGAAGTGGCAACAGTCAGGTCTGAATACAACATGTACAGCACTGTCTACTCCTCTAGCTTCATTTATAAGACATATACCAACCATCTGACTTACACAACAGTCTCCACAGCAAACAAGCATGGGCCCCACTCTGGATATCTGAAAGGGCTACGCCTACATACCTTAGCAATTTATAACATTGGGTTACTATGACAGTGAGGTCTGCAATTCCCACTCAGCAGGCTGTATGCATTTACCAAATGCTGGCCAACAATTAGTACAGAGGGCATCACATGCACATGTGCAGATACCTATAAAAGCAGATAGGACTTGCTATCCCCACATGCAATCATTACATTTCAAGTTGCACACAGCAAACATCAGCAAGCAGGAAAAAAAAAAAAAAAAAAAACAGCACGTTTCAGTACCCTAAAAAAAAAATACATACACAGACGGACCCGGAAGGGACATACAGGTATGTAACAGTTTGTAGTTACCGGCAGGTAGTAGATGGTTATGGTTAGTACTGTTGATCCTCTGATACATGCATATGTGGTAGCAGTAGGTATGTATGCACTAATGCCATGCATATGTATTGCCATGGAGAAATTGTTGGGTAGCTGTGTGCAGTGGGACATAAGTGTGACAGTTGTAGGTCAGCAGTACATGTCAAACATCTGAACGTGTTATCTATGGTCTGTACAATACTGCGTTCAATGGCAGTTTTGGGCAGTATTGCAAACCCCTAGATAAACTTGGATGTCACAGAGTAAGACATGCATGATAGTCACATAATGTGAAGCTTAGCATTGGCAACCACTGTAGCAGGCTAGCATAGTAATGTATCATTTGCAGCTATGTATACCCTTGTACTATTACTGTATGCACACATGTGACAACTGTCCTGCCTGTAGCAAGGCCCAACAGGTTATCCGTGAGGTGTATGGACTTACAACATTGTGGACCTTGTGCCTGTATGGCACACACATATGTCAAGATACATGTGTGTCTGATTTCTGAGCATCTGAACATGTGCATCGAGCAAGGGATATACTGCAACTGTTTGTGAAAGGCGGACATTTATATGTTGGTGCAGGTTATGTGCATATATCTATGTAGGTTGTAGTGTGTGTCAAACAAGACAGCATACAGTGCTGGCATATGACATGTGTTGTTCAAATGCCATGGGTATGCTTTGTTATATATATAGTCTCCCAGATATGGGGTCCTGCTAAACATATATGGGCTGAGAACACCTTCCATGCATTCTGCACAAGACTGTGCAATATCATTACATAACTGTATCCCCCTCAACCTTAGCATTACTGATATTCCCACCATGAAAGGTGTACTGCATATGTGCTGATATGTCTATCAATGTGTACACCAGTGGATGTTGAAATATACACCCCAGCTGAATGTTGTCCATGTATTGCCATCCCTGTTGTTAAAAGCCCTGTACCCATGAACTAACACATAGGTGGTAGTGTACTCAACACCGAAGGTGTGATAAGAGAGTACAGGACACAGGTGGACAGTAGTGTCCCTAATGATGATCACTGTGCCACACTAGTCATGTAAAACTAGTACAGTCCATATGTCATCAGTAAATGTGTGTCATCCATGGAAACAGAGGTCAGGGTTCCACTCCACTCATCAGTCATAACACCCATCATAGAGTACAATGTCCCTGTTGGTATGTATCTCAGAACACATACACAGCAACAGTAGATGCCAGACACATACCTCACAAAGAGTGGTACCAGATTACAACATATGCCCTATGCTGACTGTCTCAGCAAACCAATTGTACACTGTGTCGCATACCGCCTACCCAGATGCCACCCCTGGCCAACATACAAAGCTATGGCAAACCCACAGGTGTTGGACGTGCTCCCTGTAAACAGATGGAACACCAGACAAGATACACACTCTACTGCCCAACACCTTGCAATGTAAAAAGCAGAACATGCTTGACTGGCACATCATCATCACAGACACATACTATACTGTCGAACCAACCACCTATCAACAGCATATGAAGGTCCTCATTAGCAGTTGCCATCAATAACCATGATGATTGCATGTGAGATAGGAAACACAACCCGGTAATCACCCCTGTGGCTCTGCATGACAGGGGCACAGGAACCTACATTACATGTGGGTCGTAGTGCAGGGTACCATATGTCTACGCTTCCATAGGCCCTATGGATAACAGCCTATCAGCTATCTAGGACATGATACACACACGCATGTACCTGTTGCAACACATGCTATGTGAGGTTGACTGTCTGTGATGGAGAATGTGTATGTGAAGGTATCAATGATGTGTATATGTGTGATAGCCTACTGGGAGTCTGCGTATACCATGGTATGTAGTGTTATAGCTCTAATCCCATCCAAAGGTCTGTATGCTATTGGCAGGGCTGAAAATCACTATGGCATACGTTGTGATGTAGTCCCATGTTGTCGAATGGAGTGTGCCTTTGTAGGCTAAAGCAGTACATGTATGCTTATTGATTGTTAACACTAGTGAATGCAAGTCACGTATGGACTGTAGTACATACCTGAAGCTATATTCCTCAACTGCACAGTGTGGTTTATATCCACATGGCTTGGTAACACACTTTTGTTTGTTACCCGTAGTCCACACACATCACATACCTCAGGCATGAGGTTATGTATGTGCTGACACACCGTAATGTATGGTACACAGGTAACTGTAATCTGGGTTGCCATACCCTTGTGTCTTGTAGGTATGTCTGATGTGAGTGTGGGTATGCCTATAACATGTCCTCGGTGGTATGTGTGTCACAGGATATAGGTGCGTATCTAGCAACATGTATAGTGTAGTACAGCAGTATGTCACTTATAGTGGTGAATGTGCACATATATTACTGAAGGGTTTGCTATCAACAAGTAGTGTGGTGTACTGCTCGTACCATAACCATACTGTACATAGATTTAAATGGATGACAAATGGCTGTATGCATTAGCTTCATATACACCTCCTGTGGCTAGGTGTTGCATTGTGTCACATACAGTGTGCCATGTACTGTTGTATTGTCCTACATACTGTTTCACTCTGTGGCTGTGTAGAACATGGTTTTGTATTTAGCATGTGTCAGGCACTGTCAGGCAGTTGTGGTCTTAACAGTCATATGTGTTATTAAAAGTGTGTATCTGCTGACAGCCAATAGGTTGCTATATATGGCATTTCAATGATGTCTGTACATTAGAATGTTGAGTGTGCAACATGTCTTTTTCACAGTTACTGTGTCTTCCAGTGTTATCTCACATAACCAAAAGCCATCATATACCCCTGAGGAGGAGGATGTCATCAGAAATGCACTCATCCAACATTACAATCTACTGTTTTCAAGATCCTGCCAGGACCAGCATGGTCGCACTGCACTGTGGCAGGATGTTGTCCATCGGGTGAATGATGTAGGCATGCATAACTAGACTTATGAGCAGGTACACCATCACTGCAGTGATTTAATCAGACATGTCTGGCAGCATGCCTCCGATGTGCACAGGCAACAGCCTGCCGCAGGTGGTGGTGCTGCCACACATCCCCCCCTCACCAGAATGGAAGAGCTGCTCCTCAACATGGTGACTCCTGGCCAACTGTTACAACAAACCTGTGTCATCATGGAGGCCGAAGTCACCCAGCACAGCGACAACGAGTGTGCAGGTAACATGGCATATCCATAGACCACTGTTATCTAAAGTGTTGTAATATGCATTAATCAGATGTGTACTGTGTATGCAGAATATGTGGTGCCTGGTGTCATGCAATACTGATAATTTGGGACATTATTGGTATGCCTGTGACTGTCACCCCATGTACTACTGTATAATTGCAGACTCACAGCAGCAATGCCATAGTTGTTGACACTGACATTCTGTCTCATATCCTTGCAGGTCCCTCTGGTGTGATAGCAAGACAGTAGACCCATGCTGGTGAGTGGGATACAGTCAATTTAGCATATAACATCTGCATGTCATAGGAGAGTTGTAGGCCATATACACATGTTAAACACCTATGCATAATGCATGCTCTGCATGTTCTCTGTGTGACTATCCACTTCACAATGACATGAGTAGCTGACTCATACACATGCAACACACAGAGCATCACAAACAAGTGGGGTACACTGTAGTGGGCATTGTATAGGCATCGTCAATACACATGCACACAACATACACCACTTTGTCGTATGCAGTATGTGTTAATATGATACACATGGCATATGTAGACACCTGCTGTAAGGTTGTACTCCAGCATCCCATATGTCATCAACACAGTACACATACTATACCTGGGGGTAGAACCCTATCATGGGGCAGTGTGACATGCGTGAACACACAACACAGTAATGTTAGGCGATGTTCCCTACTAAACACCTGACATGCCCATGCAATGACTGTCTGTGAACTGTTTAATGTAGCCTAAGTGGTGCAGGTCAGGTATAGCAAGATAGTTGCTAGTGTGACATGCATCAGTGTCCTTGAGTGACCACATGATGCTGCCTGATGATGGCTCATGGTACTACATTATATCCAGTTACAGTACCTGCAGTACTACACATAGCATTCACCTGACAGTTGTATGCATCTGGACATGGTTTGTATACCTATGAGTGATGGTGCACACAACATTGGAAAGTGTTTCAGACTTGCAGTGCAATGTTGTGTCCATGTACACATTGTCTACCAGGGTGAGGGCAATCAGTGAACAACACACATAGATCAACAACATGTATACTGTTAACTACAAGGACTCTCTACACTCGCACTGCATGCTGTCGAGCAACACACATCCTGTATGCTGACACGTGTGAGAGAACTCTTTGTATTGTGATACTGTACTCTACCATCAACCACTAACAACTATGTTCCATATTGCTGTTGGTATGTGTGTGTCAACTTGAATGTGTAGTGTATTAGTGTGCATGTGTTCATGTGTTCATGTGTGCATGTGTGTATGTGTGCATGTGGTCATGTGTTCATGGGTTCATGTGTGCATGTGTTCATGTGTGCATGTGTTCATGTGTGCATGTGTGCATGTGTTCATGTGTGCATGTATGCATGTATGTATGTGTTCATGTGTGCATGTGTTCATGTGTGCATGTGTGCATGTCTGCATGTGTGCATTTGTGCATGTGTTCATGTGTGCATGTGTGTATGTGTTCATGTGTTCATGTGTGCATGTGTGCGAACACCCTGTACTACACAGTGTTAATACTTCACATTTCCTATTGGTGTCCAATATGCATGTCACTACACATATAACACAACTTGGGTACACATGTGTGTATGACATGGTATGACACTATGCCGTGGGTGATACTGTTGATATCGGTCATTGGTTATCATTCTGGTAGTGTACATAACCTCAACAGCCTGATTTTAACAAATCGTTACATGATGTCTTGACAACTGCACACAGCTGTAGGATACACAGTAGCATTAGAATCTTATTGCTAAACAAGTAATGTGAACTGATGGTATTTTAAGGTAATAGTGTGAGTGTCATTCCTGTATAGGTTTATAGTCTTGTAGGTTAAAATGCTATAATGAGTTGATAGTAGTAACATTCAAAGTATGATATATTTATGTATTAATTCTGTTATACCTATAGTTTTAAGTTATGGGGGGTCCGATTCTAGTAAATTAATTATTTTATTTTATGTTATATAATTAAATAAATTAACTGATTGATTAATTGTTCATGACTTAATACAAGGCTACTATATAAGTACCTTGTATAATTAAACACATGTTTTGTCTTCTGAAGAAGTTAGCATTACGTGTTGCAATGAAAAGTATATGTGGATTTATCGCACTTTAAGAGAGGATTATAATAAAGTGTTTGTGGTATTGAGACGTTTGGGTCACTGGTTCGTTTTTTCGGAAGTACAAATATGACTCAGTCATTGTCCATGCTGGTGTGAATGACCTGAGACATACCTCCCTGGACTACACAAAAAGAGACATAGAGGAGTTCTCTGAGCATGTGGCCCAGGCCGGTATGATCCTGACCTTGAGTACCCTCACCAAGAATGATGCCACAATATGAAGACAAAATGATCAATTTCAACAATTGGCTTAAGTATTGGTGTCATTCAAAGGGGATCCAATGCCTGTCAGCCTGGGATGACATGCTCAACAAGCCACGATGCTTCGCTAGGGACGGCTTGCACCTGTCACCCCTGGGCTTTCGGATATTGGCAAAGACTCTTGCTACCCCCATAGTGCCTTTTTTAGGCAAGGTTCAAAAGACAAACCCACCTCCATAGGTATCACAAGGGATAAGAAGCTAAGAGTAATGCTACTCAATGCCAGAAGTCTAAACCTCAAGATGCACACACTCGAAACTCTCCTTAGCATGGAGAACATCGATATCTATGCAGTAACAGAAACCTGGTTCAAGGCTCCTGAGAGCACCCCAGCACTACCAGGTTATACCTCATACCATGCTTTTCGGCCCCAAAACTTGGACCAAACAACAAGAGGAGTGGAAGTATCAATATTCATCAAAGATACCCACACCTCCAGGTTGGTGGCACAGCACGAAGCATCAGAGACTATCCATGTGCAACTAACAGTGGGTAAAACTGCCTTCCAGTTTATAGCCTGCTACAGACCACCCTCCCAAACCCAGGGACCCCACTCGGCCTGCCTCAGAACACTGGAAAATATGAAGGTCTCTCCAAACACCATTATAATGGGCAACTTCAACTACCCAAACATAGACTGGGAGCATTACTCTAGCTCCAACACCCTAGCCCAAAGGTTCCTAGAATTTATAAACTCAAATGCTATGGAACAACTTGTTACCACTCCCACAAGAAGGGAAAACATACTGGACCTGATCATCACCAACATGGGGACTCTATGCTCCAGACCAGAAGTGTATCCCTCACTGGTAAGATCAGACCATAAACTAATCTCACTGGATATTCACATCCCGACCCCACCTCCTGCCCAGAAAACCACAGTGAAAAACTTCTCTAAAGCAAATTTCACACTCCTCAAAACCGAGGTGGAATCCTTCAAAGCCCCCGGGCCTGTGGAAAATACGGCCCAGACCGCAGAATCCTTTATAAATGCATTCTATGAACACCTTCAGGAATGCATGGATCATGCAATCCCAAATAAAACCAAGACCCAATCCTCCAAAGGCAGACATTCTGTCTTGTGGACCCCAGCCATAAACAAACTATACAATAGAAGGAGGAAGCTACTAAATAATAGAGCACATTCCCAAAAAGGGAAGGCATCTCTGATCAGTATTAGCAAAAAACTATGGGCACTCATAAAATCGTCTAAGGCCAGCTTCGAGAGAACAATTGCACAGGACACTAAGGATAATCACAAGGCTTTCTTTAGTTATGTTAGGAACCTGGGTGGGAATTCCCAGATATGCTCAGAATTAGTCCAAAATGACAAAAAATACACCGAACCCACAGACATTGCCAACATCCTAGCTGACAGGTTCAGCGCAAACTCCCCCTCCCACCAAAAGGGCAAATATCTATCCCAGCAGAGTGCTGCCCCCCTGATATCTCAGATGCTCAGGTAAGAGCCGCCCTCTCCAAAGCAAAAAACATAGCATCAATGGGACCAGACGGTGTCCCAGGCTGTGTCCTACATGAACTCAAAGAAGAGCTAAACCCAAACATAAAACTACTGTTCAATCTCAGCCTTACTACAGGATATTCACCAAAAGAGTGGTGTACAGCAACAGTGGTCCCTCTCCACAAAGGTGGTGCCTTAACAGATCCTGGAAACTATCACCCCATAAGCCTGACTAGCTTGATCTGCAAAGCTATGGAAAGGATCATCATGGACCTCATAAATAAAGATATTGGGGACCTACAGACACTGGATCCTACCCAGTTCGGCTTTGTTAAGGGCAGATCCTGCCTCTTAAACCTGGTTGATTTCTTTGAAATGGTCACCAAGGCCATTGAAGAGGGAAGGTGGTCCACACAGCCTACCTGGACCTCGCAAAAGCCTTCGATACAATACCCCACTCGGGCATTATAGATAAGCTCACCAGCTTAAATATAAACCCCTATGTCACTAGATGGATTGCAAACTGGCTCAAGGACAGAACCCACATGGTTAGAATTGCTGGAGCCATGTCAGACTCCAAACCAGTTACAAGTGGTGTCCCACAAGGTTCAGTCCTGGGACCTCTCTTGTTCGGTATATATTTCTCGGAGGTACAGGCCAACATGGAAGGACTGTGGCTGACCAAGTACGCAGATGACTGCAAACTGGGTGCCATAATCGACTCTCCAGCTGACACAAGCATCCTCCAAAAGGGCCTCATAGAAACAGACAACTGGTGCCAGAGCCATGGCCTCAAGCTAAACACCAAAAAGTGTATAGTCATCCCCTTTGGCAAAAACAAAGTGCCCACAAATTACCACATAGGTGGTAATCCATTAAGTACAGAAGAAGTAATTAGGGACCTGGGGACCCAAGTTGATAGCAATCTCTCATTTGACAACCACGTGGCCAAAGTGGTTAGAAAAACATTTTATATATCCCACCTAATCATGAAAGGATTCACATCTAGATCAGGGGAGGTTATCATGCCTCTTTACTCATCCCTCATCAGGCCCATAATTGAGTACAATGCCCCTTTTGGGATGTACCTTACCAGACACCTGCAGCAACTGGAAAGTACCCAAAAGTACCTCACCAAGAGGATCAAAGGGCTCAAACAGATGCCATATGCTGCCCGGTTAAAGAAACTCCAGCTCTACTCAGTGGCATACCGCCTGTTCAGGGGCGATCTGTGCCTGATGTATAAAGCCATGTCCAACCCGGAATTAATGGACATGCTGCACCTCAGAAAATCCAAATCCCATCGAGCTACGTGCTTGAGAGACTTGAACCTCAGCACTGAAATAAATAGGACATGCTGGAGGGACAGATTCATAACCCAGAGGCTCCCTTCACTCTGGAATAAAATCCCAGTCCAGGTTAGGCAGAGTCCCTCATTGACGCTCTTCAAGAGGAATCTTGATGAGTGGGTGGGAGATCGTAGGTTTAACCTGGGTATCACTTCTGTGTCACAGTTAGACAGAGGCACAGTATACTAACCTCGAAAAAGGGCATAGCAAAATTAATTTAAAATGGGTGGCGAAAGCCAAACACATTCTGGCTAGGCTTATAAATGCCCTAGGGCAGATAGCCTAGTATGAACCTATGAACCTATGAACATACTGTTGTTTTACTGATATGTCATACAGTAGTAGTAGCAAAACACACAACACTTTGCTCAACAGTGTCACACCCACACACTCAACAATTTCAGGATTCAAAACCCTACCTACCTATGTCATGGTACTAGACACATATGCATTACCACTATGCGCCATATGCTTTCCTGGGTGTTTTCATTTCCACTGCTGTTTTTGTGGGATACTGACATCATCAAACCAGCAAAAGGGGTATTCGCCTCTTTCAATGTGTTTTCACATTCTCAAAAAGACCACTCTTCTCATAAGATTACACACACACACATACACAAACACACAAACACACACACACACACACACACACACACACACACACACACACATACACAAACACAGTTCAAACCCCTACTTAACTATGTCATGTTATTAGTAAGATACATGTTAACACGATGCGCTATATGCTTTACTGAGTGTTTTAATCTCCACTGCTGTATTTGTGGGATACTGACATTATCAAACTTGGCAAAAAGGTATTCATCACTCCTAATGTGTTTCCACTGTCTCCAAAAAGGCCACTCCTCTCAAAAGCAATCCCACACACACAAGTTCACACTTAGCATTTGCAAGATTCAAACCCCTATCTATGTTATGACACTAGTACGCATTTACACGACACACTATTTGCTTTACTGAGAGAGCTCATTTCTAATGCTCTGTTTGTAGGATGTTGACATCATCACACTTTGCAAAGAGGTATTCACCACTCCTAATGTGTTTCCACAGTCTCCAAAAAGGTCCCTCCTCTCAACGGCAATTTCGCACACACACAGGATTCAAACCTCTATTTAACGATGTTATGACACTAGTGAGATATGCATTAACACAACATGCTATTAGCTTTTCTGGCAGCATTGCTTTTCAAAGCTCTATTTGTAGGATGCTGACATCATCACACTTGGCAAAGAGGTATTCACCACTCCTAATGTGTTTCCACAGTCTCCAAAAAGGCCACTCCTCTCAAAGGCAAACTCACACATTCACACTCAGCATTTGCAGGATTCAAACCCCTACCTAACTATGTTTATTTATTTATTTATTTTACATTTGTTAACCGGGAGAGTCCGACTGGATACATGTCCATTTTCAGCGGTGGCCCGAGGAGAAAAGCTCCAGGTACATAACAGATATATGAACATTGTTAATGCAAAAAAGGAAGATAGTTGAGTTCTAAATACAATATAAAGATACATCACATCTTGGGGAAAAAAATAACAGCAGCATATAAAAAAAAAAATAGGTCAGTTACAAAGGCGAGGCGCCTTGTTAAAAAGCGGTTAAGGATAGTGAGGTAAGAGAAGGGTAAATGATAGTGGTTAATCAGGTTTGGAACAGGGACATTGCCAGAGACACTAGTTGTTGTATACCTACCATGAATGGCCATTATTGACAGACTGTGTTGTGTGGGGGCATGTCTGTCATATGCCACAGGCATATACCCACACTCACACTATTGTATAACAACTGTCATGTGTGTGTGTGTGACACAGATGACCTAGGGCACAGCTCACTACAGTGGCTGGACCTGTCACATACATACATACATATGTGAGCTACGGTCCAAGAAGCAGCAGCAAAAAATGTCAATGGTGACAGATGTAGTTGTGTTGACAGCAGGCTTCATACCTATGACGTGAATGAGGTCACATGTACATATATGTCTTGTCCACACAGTTACCATTTTACTTCACATATACACATGTACATATGTGTATTTGCCACACAGATATCAGCAGTGTGCAATGCACATACTGTTGTTTTACTGATATGTCATACAGTAGCAGTAGTAGCAAAACACACAACGCTTTGCTCAACAGTGTCACACATACACACACACTCAACAATTGCAGGATTCAAAACCCTACCTACCTATGTCATGGTACTAGACACATATGCATTACCACTATGCGCCATATGCTTTACTGGATACTTTCATTTCCACTGCTGTTTTTGTGGGATACTGACATCATCAAACCAGCAAAAGGGGTATTCACCTCTTTCAATGTGTTTTCACGTTCTCAAAAAGGTCACTCCTCTCATAAGATCACACACACAAACACAATCCAAACCCCTACCTAACTATGTGTTTTCACGTTCTCAAAAAGGTCACTCCTCTCATAAGATCACACACACAAACACAATTCAAACCCCTACCTAACTATGTCATGATACTAGTAAGATACACATTAACATGACGTGCTATATGCTTTACTGAGCCATATGCTTTACTGGATACTTTCATTTCCACTGCTGTTTTTGTGGGATACTGACATCATCAAACCAGCAAAAGGGGTATTCACCTCTTTCAATGTGTTTTCACGTTCTCAAAAAGGTCACTCCTCTCATAAGATCACACACACAATTCAAACCCCTACCTAACTATGTCATGATACTAGTAAGATACACATTAACATGACATGCTATATGCTTTACTGAGTGTTTTAATCTCCACTGCTGTATTTGTGGGATGCTGACATCATCACACTTGGCAAAGAGGTATTCACCACTCCTAATGTGTTTCCACAGTCTCCAAAAAGGCCACTCAAAGGCAATCTTACACATTCACAGTCAGCATTTGCAAGATTCAAACCCCCACCTAAATGTGTTATGACACTAGTGAAATATGCATTAACATGACGTGCTATTTCCTTTTTTGGGTGCATTCATTTCCAATGCTCTATTTGTAGGATGCTGACATCATCACACTTGGCAAAGAGGTATTCACCACTCCTAATGTGTTTCCACAGTCTCCAAAAAGACCACTTCTCTCAAAGGCAATTTTATACATATTCACACTTAGCATATGCAGGATTCAAACCCCTACTTAACTATGTTATGACAGCAGTGAGATATGCATTAACACGACACACTATTGGTTTTATTGGGTGATTTCCAGTGCTCTATCTGTAGGATGCTGACATCATCACACTTGGCAAAGAGGTATTCACCACTCCTAATGTGTTTCCACAGCCTCCAAAAAGGCCACTCCCCTCAAAGCCAATCTTTCACACACACAGCAATTGAAGGGTTCAAACCCCTACCTAACTATGTTATAAAACTAGTGAGATATGCATTAACATGATGCGCTACATACTTTGTTGTGTGGCTGATATTCACATGCTATATTTGTAGGTTGCTGACATCATCAGACTGGACATGGTAATGTGTTTGCACTTAGTGTTATGCAATCCCAGGAATAAACCTTGTGGGTCAGCAGGTGTGAACATCTTGAACAGGAATACACAATTCATAGCTTGTGTGATCTATCTGTGGACAAATTACCATTCCTTGATATGACAATACATATTTATGCATGGATTGTAGGTTTTGTGGATGCAACATGTGTCTGGGATGTTGGTAAAGGGCTATTCAAAGTCTATGTGGGACCTGTGTTGCTCCTGTCAGTGATGTATGTCCTGGGTGGCTGCCTTGCAAGATATCTAGCAGGTTTGGGGAACATGATATGCTCATTAACACACCACAGATGTTTGGGTTGTGTGTTTGTCGGTTTACAATATCTCTCTTCCTGTCTGCAATCATGATGGACTCCATGGACTAGCATTTCGGACTTCGTAGGCTTATAGGACTATAGTCTCCATGGTGTGTTGTGCACCAAGACTTGTGGGGTGTGCCACATGTTGCTGTAACACATTCAATGGTGTAAGATCCTGTAGAGAGTGTGAGGCTCAACAGACTGTTTGGGTGCAGTGTCTGTTTGTCCTGTTGTTCACTTATGACACATATGGGGAAACAATGTTATCCACGTGATGGGATTCATTTGGTATTGGGAGGACCAGTTTACACATTCTACATGTGATATCTCCTGGTATGATGTTAGGGCCTTTTGTCACTGGGAGGTGGGTATGTATGTATGGGCCTGTCTGACAGGATGTCGACATTGTCAGTCAGGTACAGTTGACCCTGACTCAGGACATATATGACTGTACATCGATATTTCTGACATAGCTGAAGGAGGTGTAATGTTTCTGTCTGTACTCCTTTGCAGATTATCTTTCCACAGCAAACAACAAACCTGAACACTAAACCCCTGTTATACTCTTTTACACACTTGACACACTACTGATCCTTTGTGATCAGTCGACAGTATGTATGTCATCATTATATCCTGGCATGTCCAAAGGTCAGTTTTGTGTGTACTCTCCAGTCCAGCTGGTGCATATTGGAATTTTGACCCACTGTTACAACTGCCTTATGTACACAGGGAACACTGTCCTCCTACCAACAAACTCAGATATATGTGAGAGGTGCAACTGTATAGACAGACAGGAAGCTGAACTCTCCCAAGCCATGACTGGCACAGTCTATCGGGTGGTGAAGGTAACCACACACACCACAAATACAGTCGCACATGGACCTATGACAACAGCAAACCATATACATTGACACACAAAGACATAATTGGAGCATCTAAATATACTCTGCCTAAGCAGCAGAGACATCCAAAGCAGACACACAAACAACTGCTAACACACAACCATACACACATATCACATAGTTCACATAGTCATTGTGCCACACAGTCACTGCCCTTAGGCCTACACAACACACCTCATACACTTGTATTAGGTGACTGTAATTGTCACTCACACTGACATCCCACTCACCAGGCTGAACAAAGTGAAGGTCACTTTGTGCTGTGTGTCGGGTGCCAGGATATGCCACATGACACATGCACTGTTGTCAGTCCACTGCAAGTACAAATATGGCTCCATCATTGACCATGCTGGTGTGTAAACCCTCAGACGTTCCTCCCTGGACTACATGACAAGAGACATAGAGGAGCTCTCTGATCATGTAGCCCAGGCCAGTATGACCCTGACCTTGTGTAGCATCTTACCCTCACCAAGAACTATGTCACAGTATACAGATGAAATGATCACTTTTAACAGTTGCCTAACATATTGTTGTCATTCACAGGGGATCCAGTGTCTGTCAGCCTGAGATTACATGCTCAACATGCCACGTACATTCGCTATGGACGCCATGCACCTGTCACCCCTAGGCTTTCACAGACTGCCTTAGGCTCTTGACACACACATAGTGGCTGCTTGAAGCGAGAATCTGAAGACATAACCACAGCCATAGATGTTACAGGGTACAGGAAACGGAGAGTGATGGTGCTCAACAACTGATGTCTAACCCTCAGAATGCATGCACTCAGGACTCACATCAGTATGGAATCTGTCAATATATGTGCAGTAACAAACACCTGGTTCAGGATCACAAAAGCACAGCAGCACTAACAGTTTTACGTCATACCATGGTTTTCAGACACAAGACTCGGACCGGACAACAACAATAGGGGGGATATCCATATGCATCATTCATACACACACCACCAGGTTGGTAGCAGTGCACAAAGCATTGGAGAACGTACATGTGCAACTGAGAGTGGGCAAAACTGCATTTCAGTTTGTAGACTGTTACAGACCACACTCCCAAACTTGGGTACACCACTCGTTATTCCTGGGAACACTGGGGAATGTGAAGGTCTCACCAAACACCATTTTATTGTGTGACTTCAAATACACAAACATTGACTGGGTATACTACTCAAGCACTGACACCCTTGCACAACAGTTGCTAGGATTGTTACACTCAAATGCTATGGCAGACCTGGTCACCACACCCACAGGGGGTTAAAACATGTGGGACCTGATCATCACCCACATGGGGACTCTATGTTCCACAACAGAGGTATACCTGTCATTATTAAGGTTGGAACATACATTCATCTCACTAGACATACATATCCCATACACACACACATCCTATGTGATCTCAGTGACATACTTCTCATGAGCAAATGTCACACATGTACAAACTGAGGTGGTATCCCTCAATAACACTGGGACAGTGTTAATTACGACTAAGACCACTTCATACTTTTTACAAGCTCATTCTATGGACAACTACTGGAATGCATGGATCATGCTATCCCAGATAACTACAAGACTCACTCCTCCAAAGGCAGGGGACCTGTCTACTGGACCACGGCCATTACTGAGCTATGCAGGGACAGGAGGAGGCTACTAGATTATAGAGCACAATCACAATCAGGAAGGCATCTCTGATCAGTACTACGGTATAGCTACGATCACTTGTTGATTCATCTAAGGCCCACTTCTAACGGACACTTGCAACAGACACTATGGACAATCACAAGGCCTTATTTAGTTATGTCAGGGACCTGGGTGGGAACTCACAGATATGCTGTGAGTTACTGCATAATTACAAATGATACAGTGAACCCACTGACATTGCGAACATCCTGGACAACAGGTTCAGTGGGAATGTTTCCCCACCATCCCCCCCGCAGTGCACATGTCCATCACAACAGGGTGTAGCCTCCCTGACATCACAGATGAACATGTGTGTGCTGCCCTCTTCATAGCAGACAACACAGTATCAGTGGGACCAGATGGTGTCCCGGACTGTGGCATACACAAGATTCATGACAAACTTCACACTCACATTATGTCATTGTTCAATATCATAGTTACTACAGGAAATGTACCCATAGAATGGTGTACAGCTATGGTGTACCCACTCCACAGTGCTGGTGCCACAAGGGACCCTGGACATTATCCCAATATATGCCTAACTATCATGGTCTGCTATGCTATGGAGTGTATCATCATGGAACACATACACATACACATTGTGAACCTACAGGCACTGGATCCTACACAATTTGGTTTTGTTGTGGGCATATCTTGCCTCCTGCAGCTGTTTGATGTCTTTAAACTGTTAACAGGTCCATAGACATACACAGGGTTGTCCACACAGCCTACCTGGAGCTCGCACACCAGTTCTACATAATACCCCACTTGGCCTTTATAGATTAGATCACCGGATTCAATATCTACACATATGTCACAAGATGGATTGCTAACTGGATCATAGATAGCACACACATGTCCAGTATTGCAGGTGCCATGTCTGACTATACACCAGTTACATGTGGCATCCCACAGGGCTCAGCCCTGGGACCTCTCTTGTTCTGTATATATTTCTGAGACATACTGGCTAACACAGGAGGAAAATGGCTGACCATGTTTAAAGATGACTGCAAACTATGTGCCATAATCGACTCCACAGCTGGCACAAGCATCCTCAGAAAGGGTCTCACAGTGATGGATAACTGGTGCCAGATCCATGGCCTACAGCTACCTTCCTTTAGATGCATAGTCATCACCTTTGGTAGTAACACCGTGCACACACATTACCACATAGGTGATGATACATCACGTACAGTGTGTGTGATTTGTGATTTGGGGACATGAATACTTAGTACTCTCGCCTTTGACATTCACGTTGCCAGTGTTGTTGGACACACCTTCTATTTAGCCAACCTTATCCCATACAGTTTTACATCCAGATCAGGTGGGTCATTGTGACCCTATAGTCATCAGACACATGCTTGGATACAATGCCCCATTTCGGATGTACCTTACCCAACACCTGCAGCAACTGGAATGTACACAGATTTACATAACCAAGTGGGTCTAGGGACTCACACAGATGGTATGCACAGTTTGGCTATGGTGAACCCCAGCTCTCCTCAGTTGCTTACTGCCTACTTGGATGCAGTCTGTGCCTTTTGTTTAAAACCATGTCCATCACAGCATTGATGGACAGGCTCCACATGAGGATATCAAAGTCCCTTACAGCTACATGCTCCAGGGACAGGTACATGAGCAATGATGTTAATAGGACATGCTGGAGGGGCATATTACCATCACAGGGGCTCCACTTACTCAGGGATGTGATCACAGTCCTACATACGCACAGACCCATGCTGACCACCTACAGGTGACATCTTCACAGGTGGATGGGTGATCGTATGTTTAGCCCTGGGATATGTTATGGGTCCTTGCTAGACAAAGGCAGAATGAAATTAACATATGTGAGATATCTTGTGTGACCTACTATTAACAGGCACAGTCTACTGATCTTGCAGGGTTGCAAAATACAAACACACTGTGGCTAGGCTTCTACATACACTAGGGCAGATAGCCTAGTGTCAACCTTTGAACCTATGCTAATGTTCGGGATGCACATTGTTCAGTGATGGTACTGATTGCAGGTTTTGTTTCTTCTTTGCTTTACCACTTCCTATGAACAACCTAGGTTTCTGCATAACATATTTGATTGTGACAGGATTTCACTATATTATATTGTGTCTGTTGTCATATCACTGTGTGCACATGGCGGATTGGTGAATAGTGCGAGGTTCCTGGGTTGACACATGCAACTGAGGGATATGTGTGGCCCACTGCTGTACTCAAACTTGCCAGAAGTGTGTGAGCATGCCCAGTTCAGAATTTCAGTGTTTTGTTGCCTGACATTTGTCTCATATTTTCAAGTGTGTGAGCATGCCCAGTGTGGCCTTGCGGTATGTTGTTGTCTGAGGTCCACTACATTTGTTGATGTGTGTGAACATTACCAATATTAACAATTATACTATATGTGTGTTTAATATCAGGTTCTATTATTACTGCAGGCCTCACCTTTGTGTCTTAACTCGACAGGGATTATGCTATGCCTGCAAGGTTTCCATGAGATACTTAGCATTGACTTATCAACATTTTTTCATACAAGCTGACCATTGACATACTGTCATAGTTTAGTGGTTCTGTACTATGACTATAGTGCACTGTATTCTGGGTTCGAGGACTGTCACTGTTCCATATTTTCATACATGCCAGAACAGACTACTTCAAGAAAAGTGAAGCAAATATGAACATGTTAACCTGCTTTTGATGAACTATACCCACATTTGACCAGACTTGCACAACATTGCTCAATGTTGCCCAACATTGCTGGACAGTGCACAATATTGCTGAACATTGCCTGTAGTTGGGCTACTTATTGTGTGCAATTTTGTTTACATATACTAAATAGTGGTGAGAGCTGTTTAGCAGTGCTTTATATTGCTTAACACATAGCAATCATGCCTCAGGTGGTGCTGCAGGGCTGCCTATGTCGGATGCACATTTTACACTCCCTATACATGTCTGTTAACAGGTAGTGTCAAGTTAGGCATCCCTTTTACTATATGTGCGAGTCGGAGAGAGGTATCATTTCCAAGGTTCCTACTGAGCCAGTGTATATGCTATGTGTTGCCTCTTTGCCAAGGCCAAAGCAACCTCCTTCTGCCTACTGGGGCAGGCTCAGGTTCCTCCTCCTCCGAGTCATGCTCTGCCTGTGATGGCCTTGGCAATGGTGGGGGGTTGTTGTGGGTGGCCCTATGCTGCTCCTACTGCAGCTGTTTTTGCATGATCATATTGTGTAGCATAGCACATACCATGACTATTTGGGTACATGTAGTTGGTGAGCACTGCAAGGCTCCACCAGATGTGTCCAGGCACCGGAACAGTGACTTGAGCAGCCCAAACACACGCTCGATTACATTTTGTGTTTGTGCGTGTGCCTCATTATGGCGTTCCTGTTCAGGTGCGTGTGTATTTCTGATGGGTGTCATCAGCCACAGCTCCAGTGCATATCCAGTATCCCCCACTAGGTGACCATGAAGGATGTCCCCATTGGCAAATGTCTGGTACAGCTGTGTCAGATGCCAGATATGGGAGTCATGGTAGCTTCCAGGGCAGCCAGAACACACATTCATTATTATGCCTTGGGCATCACACACGACCTGGCAGTTGATGGAGGGGTAACCCTTGCGGTTATAGTAGTATTCCGCTATTTGCTGGAAGAGACGCATATTGCTGGCCAATACCTCATGGGAATTGGGGAAATATACATGATCACCGACATGTGCTGCCATGGCATTCAGGAACTGGTGCAGTACCCTGGATGCTGACGCCTGAGAAATCCCCATCATATCACCAGTTGGTCTCTGGAAGGTACTTGTTGCTAATATTCTTAGGCCAACACATACCTTGGTTTCCACTGGGATGGATTCCCCTCTGTTGGTTCTGTCTGTGAGGCGTGGCCTGCACAGCTCAACAATTTGCTGCATGAGGTCTCTGTCCTCTCTATAGCACTCCACTATCTCCAGCTCATGTAGCCCCTGGTAGGTTACCCTAGGCCTGTACACTCTTCTCAATCTCCTCACTGTGGATCGCTCAGCAGCATTCACATTGTCACCACCCTCAGCATGTTGCATATGTCACCTTATGACAGCAATGGCAGCCCCTAACATTTCTTTGTCTCAGTAAAGCTTTTTCAGTTTTCACTTCTATTAGCTTACTGCAGTGTTGCAGTATGTCTGAGAAGAACATACTGGAATGTTTTTTGCTTTGTTTTAAGTGCTGGGCTGGGCTGGGCTAGTGTACTGCCTGTGTAATTGCCTGATTCTGATTGTTTTCACCTGCTAGCTCTGCTAGTACTCCCTGGTTAACTTCCTACTATTTGTTGTGCTTCCTTTTCCCTTTCTGTTTCCTCAGGGGGCAGCGCCATGCAAACAAGCGCAAACACGCGCACACAAGCTCACACGCACGCACAAGTGCTTACACAGACTACAACTTTCTTATTCTTGCTAACATGTGTGCAGACAGGCGCAAACGCGCTTACACAGGTTTCAACATCCTTACACTTGCTTACTCCAGCTTAAACACACGCACACAGCTGCACACAGGCTTACTTGGTTTTACAGGCACGCACATGCGTGCATACATGGTGCAGGCATTTCTACAAGAAACTTTGGTGTTGGTCACGGCATACACCTTCAATTTCTTGCCTTTAGCTAGGGTACCCATTGACACACCTATTCCAGTGATTAGTATCTGACAGCAGACACATGCCACTCTACTCCAATGAGCTTCACTTCTCTCAGACATACCCCCTTATGATGTCACCTATCTTCTACACCCCTTATCCTACTCCTACACTACAGTGACTGTGCTCTTTTGCTATGTAAACTTGGGATTCACTATCCTTACCCTCATTTGCATAAGATTGCCTACTAATGCTTGGTTACAGCTCTTAGACTGAGCTTTCCCCCTTAGCAACCTCTACTCAGTAGCCATGTTGTCTTTGGACTGCCATTCCCTTGCATTGTATATTAGGGATTACTATAAAATCCACATTTATGCTTTTTAATTATTGGTTTTCTGGTTTTTACAGCGCACCGCATTTGCGAGGTGCTGCGCTATGCTTAAACATCGGCGATCAGGAAAAAAAATTATTTTAATTTATTTTATTTTTGCATCGATGGACATTGCCAATGGCCATATTTTTGGCCATTGACATGCTTCCTCGACTGGACATCTCTTTTTTTGGAGCTGTCACTGCTCCATTTTGCTATTTGCAGAAACGTACTCAGTTGTCAACGGAGTACATTTCTGCAAATAACACTACTCTTACTCGGAGAGGTTAGGGTTTCCTGAATCACAGATTTACCTCATTTGCATACCTTTCAGCAGCAAATGAGGTAATTTGCATATCCTAGCCCTGTCCATGTAAGAGTCATTTTAGGAGCTCTGTTGCACGCCCCTACCGGCTGTTTCTGGATCGCTCAGCAGACATGTTGGCTACATGGAGTCTTACTCTACTCTTACACTCCGTGCAAGCCTTCGTGAATCTGGCCCAATGTCCTCTTTCCAAGATAGCATGACTAAATTGGCGTAGCCATTGGCACAAGATGTGTCCATGGCCATGCCAGACGTCTGAAGGTAATAATGGTCATCAAATGTGAATACGTTGAACTGAAGAACCATCTCCAATAATAAATATAGAAAATCTATGTGTGTTTCATCATATATATTACTCTTCAAGAGTACTCGCTTAATCATCTGTATTCCCTCCATATTTGGTATGCATATGAAAAGAGAATTCACATTTAAGGTGACCAAATAGCCTAGTAAATCATTCATTTTTTCATCAACAAAATTACAAAATTCTTGTAAGAAGAGTTTACTGTCTAGTGACACTGAAGTGCACATGGCAAGAACTGGTTTCAATTTTTTGTCACAACAAATAGAGAGGGGCTCAGTTGCCCACCCTGCTCCAGCCACTATGAGCCAAAAAAGGGGGTTCAATGGATCCTTGTGCACCTTAGGCAGTCCATTTAAGGCTGGTACCCTGGGATATTCAACTATAAAATAACTAAGCAAGTCCTTGTCAAGTGTGTTGCTCAAAAAACAATCCCTTAATGTTCTAATAATCTCATCTTGTATCCTTATCACCTCAGTATATTCAATTTGTTTATATACATTAACATAAGCCAACATAGCTAACATACTTCCAAAATAACAAACTCTATCCATTATCACAATTAAGCCACCCTGGTCAGCTGGCCTAATAACAATACTATCCTTGCATTCTGGGTCATAAAGCACTTGTTGTTCTCATTTAGATAAATTTACAAAACCTTTCTGTCTATTAGAATTGTTTAACAGTGTATAAATATCATTCTCACATTGTTTAACAAATATATCCAAAACTGGATGCTGGGGAAGAATAAAACTGCTTGGTTTTCTAAACATAAAACTACTACCACTAACTTCAGAGTTACCATACAACAACTTTAAAGATACATTTCTAGTAAATGTCCTTAATTCAGTTAATGTGTCTGCTATATTAGCAGGCTGTGCAGGAATAAAAGATAAACCTTCATTCAGCACTTCCTCTTCTGCAGGAGAAAGTGCTGTTGCTAAAATGTTCCAAACTAAATTTGGCTTTAAGTCACCTGTTTCCACATATTGGTTAGAGAATTTGTGGTTCCTTCTTGGGTTTGTGCCCTCTGTTTGTTCCTTTGTCTGTAGTCCATTCCCAAGATGGATCACTTCCTGTTCTGTTGAAAAAGAGAGCGGAAAATAAGAAAACAACTGCACTGCTGGTTGGAAAGAAGTATTTGCAGTTGCTGGTTGCTGCTGAGGGATTATGGGTCTCACTACGCCTTCAGGTTCAATGTTAATTCCCTCCTGTGGCATGTTGTATATTGAGTGCTGCTCCACAATGATGGTGCCAACTGCCAAACCAGGCGTGTCTACTGTTGAGGACATCTGCATCTTCAATGGCAAGGGTTGTGGTACTAGTTGCCTTGCTTCACTATTAGTGGTTATATTATCTTGCTCAGTATTTGAATTGTGGGTGGAACTTATTCCCTGTTGTGTTTTCGGCCATGTAAACACAAAATTATTGTCAAAGTCATTTAAATCTCTGGAAAGCTTCTTTTTCTTCTGCGCAAGAAGCATCCATTCATAAATGTATATATGGTCTATTATTTCACTTAGAAACACATTAACATAATCGACAGGATATTTGTTATACACTTCTTCCTGTTGATGCTGAATACTAGTCACTAATTCATTTTCAAGAGGTAGGAAATAGTCAATAAGAAGGCGCATGTATGCAAAACTTGTGTCAATTTTAATTTTTTGCCACTGAACAAGCAGTTGAGGGTATTGCTTTCCATATGTGGGCATCAACATAACCCTTAGCTCACAAGGAATTATTTTATATTTACAACAGGCTTCTAAGTGAAACTGTTGACATTGTAGACATTTTAACCTATACAGGTCATTTTCTACAGTTCTCAAATGTTCATGTAACAGTTTGGTTTCACTTATTTTTTCTTCATTGCCCATATTCCTTCCGATGGTTTCATCTATGAGAAGTGAATTAACATCATCCCTCAGGAAAGTAGATAAACATGTCAGCGTATCTCTCCGTTGTTCATGTGGAGTAAATCCCAGTTCTGTTTCAATATTACCATTTGCCATGTCATTCTCTGGCAGCAAAACAGGAAAATAAAACAGCAACACAGGAGGGCGATGCCTGAAGAAAGTAAACCACTGGAGTGGAACAAGTGAAAATGAAAAAACAAATTCTTCACCAAGTAGTCCACAGCAGATGCAAAATACAAGTTTTAATGACAGAATAAAATACAGATAAGCACTTTCGCAGTTCTCTTCATCAGATCTAAAATGCATTTCAAAGGTACAATCTTAAAAGTGCAGAATCAACAAATCAGAACAAAGTGCATCCAGTATTATTAGCTGCCATAGTAACTACACAAATGTATGTTTAAAGCTACAAATGAATATAAACATCTCAAAGAACATATATATGTAGAAAATACATAGATACTGAATAAAATATATCTAAAACCAACATAGCAGTGGAAATGCACATACAACTTATATCTTTTTCAAAGGTCTTGCTCCTAAAGTAGGTTTTATATATATATATATATATATATATATATATATATATATATATATATATACATGGTTTACTATTGAAATTGAGAACGGCACTTGGGCGACAGTCAGACAGTCGAATGTATAAGGTCGTAAACAAGGATGTCGAAGACAAAATAATCAATCTAGGAACGGTTTTAACATGGGTCGAGGTAGGTGTTCAGTATTATTCCCTACTACAAACATCTTCCCTACCTCGACCCATGTTAAAACCATTCCTAGATTGATTATTATGTCTTCGACATCCGTGTTTACGACCTTATACATTCGACTATCCGACTGTCGCCCAAGTGCCGTTCGCAATTTCAATAGTAAACCTATAAATATATATATATATATATATATACATATATATATATATATATATATATATATATATATATATATATATATGCTGTCATTCAACCCAGGGTAATAGTGTGCTTGTAATAAAAAAATCCCGTTCTGCCTGATAAGTTCTGTTCACAAGGTCCCCCTTGTTGATGTTATTATAAATTAATTCTAGTGCTACAAACTTAAAAGAAGGTTCCATGCCTGTGTTTGTCATATGTTTTGCTAGTGAACTACAGCTCATACCAGTACATGCACAGTATAAGTGGTCATGAATGCACTTTTGTAGGCACCTATTCATTTTGCCTATGTAGAACAAACAACCATTACATAATGCAAGATAGACTGGATCCTTAGAATTACAGTCAGCTGAGGGCAGATGTGAAAACTCCCTGTTATTGCTGAGATGTATGAAGGACCCAGACAAGTCAATATACATACAATAGGAGCAGTTGTTACATCTCCTGATCCCATAACCAGATGTAATCCTATTCACCTTGAACAGAACTTATCAGGCAGAACTTAAGTGGATTTTCTTATTATATATATATATATATATATATATATATATATATATATATATATATATATATATATATATATGTACAGAGAAAGAGGGAGAGATTGTATTCACCCTTGTCCCCATGGTACAGGTAATGCCTGAAATGGGTACATCCTAGTTAAGTGAATGCCTGCAAAATGCATTTGCGGTATGCAGACGTATATAAATGTGTGTGTCTTTTATGTCTGTGTTGGGGGTAGCAACAAATCCTGTTACAGCAATGTACAAATTTTGCTTGTTATACTGCAGTGTCATTATTACTTACTCAATATCTGCACTAGAATTGATTTGTTTTATTTTCAGACTCCATGAAGTCTTTTGTGCCACAAATACAGCTCTACTTCACTGTCGAATAATGTAAAACAAAAAATATTGTTACACCAGCTTACAAAAAAAGTAATGACCACTGCATCTCATAAAGTAGTATGCAATATAATTAACCTTTCCAGATATGGCAGAATAAACATTGTGTCTGAAGCTTTGAGACAATCTGTTACATAATGTATATATCATATCATGATGTGAAGCATGTATAACTAAATAAAATTTCTTGTAGGGATTGCGCAGGAAATAAAAATATTTAGCAAGCCCTGGAGAGGCTATTATCCCCATAGGCAATAGATATCCATAGCTGCAGCTTCTCTCTTCAGAATTGTTGTACACTTTAACCTATATAGTAATGTAGGTCTATGTGTATTTATCTTCTAATTTCTTTCCTCTTCTTTTTGCTATTGCGCTTCTTACTCCCAAAGGTTAAAAATGCTAAGGTTGACACTTGCAGAAATTAGATGTGGTACATTCCCAAGAAACAGAGAGATTAATTCCTGCTCAAGTCTCAGTAGTTTACAAGTGATCTGTAGGCTGAGCTGGGTTTAAAGCAAAGGTTGAAGACCTGAAGGGATACCTAATGGATGAGTTCTGGAAGACTTAATTTCCCAGAGAGAGTAAATGCTACTTCTCAGTTCCTGTGATTTATGTCCAACCCTGCTGGCATGGATTTTAGAAACATTACAGAACAATGTTGTCTGAGTGAGATTTCATTGCACATTTTTCAACTACAGTGTTTAGTAACTCTGACTTAACTGCATCTTAATGACCTGAGTTATAATTTACATAAAATCTAGAATATTTATTTTCCCCTTGCACTAAGAAAGATAAAGTATCATTTCCTTAATAATGTTTACATCAACAAATGGCAAATTGAAATTAGTTTGGAAAGACTGAAATAACAGACTGCATGTTAAATTAGAACAAAATTAACCACAGCCATAATGCAAACAGCAATTTATCATTCTGTAAGACTAGCATTTTAAGTGGCAACATAAACATTGTAGACTACAAATGTAACAAGCGCACAGACACACTATGATTCATCCTATGCATAGATTGCATTATGCTACACATTTAATAATTCACTACTTCTCTACAGGATGCAAGTACAATAAACAGAGGCCTGTGGGTCAGTGCACTGTACAATAATGCGCCAACACCCTTTTAAAAGTTTGCTGCAGAGCTATTACAATGACTTTTATCTTGTTTACAAAATTTAAATTGTTACAGTTCATAGCATAAGAGCTTTGCTTACGCCTCTTTCAGCACATAATAATTATATCAGCTTTCTCTATATCAGTCAGAAACACTTTTCTCCAAATTTATCATAGATTTATGTGTTTATTTTCAGCTTTCTCTAACCCTCATTTTTGGTCACTCCATTCATGCTTTTACACTTTCTATAAAATGTATCATTTGCTGGATCTATAAACAGCCTTTTGCATCACAAAGGCATCACTATGTCACTGCAGAACAATGTAAAGCAAAATATCTTGTGGAAAGGAAGGAAGGAAGGAGAGGGGAGAGAGGATGCTCTGAACGAACTACTCTGTTCAGAAATTCACTTTCCATCTTTTGATTCTCCAGTGCCTTTCCTTGTTTTAATTCTGTTTTGAGATCAATGCCAGCAAACCTTGTAGATTCTGAGGTCTTTTAGGCATGCATGATTAGTCTTACCAATTTCTTTGTTTTATAGTTTTCTTTAAATGTGACATACAGTACATCATATTTGGAACATTAAAATATAGCTTTGTTGTGGATTTTTCTCTAATTACTGCAGAGGAAAAAGCTGATATTTACTAGTGTAGAGACATGCTATTATTACACTGTTTTTTTGTGAAATGCTTCACAATCGTAAACTATTTAACATATGCAATCCTAGAACATTTCCATGAATACTATCTTAACATCCATTCAACAGTTATTATGCACTTAACAATCTCCCCTCTGTTTAAGCTAAATATTTTGCTTTCACCATTTTAGAAATATGTTCTGTGATTAGAATCTCTGGCTAAACACATAGGAAACCCAATTCTCATCTCGGCAGTTATTTCCTTACTTATATTATGAAATGTCACATTCATATCTTGGCTGTCTATAACTAACTCTGCTGTTCATCAGTGCATTTGTGTATCTGCATGAGCATATTAATCCATATCTAGTATTGAGAAACTACTATCATGTTAGTATTCTCCATGGATCCACAATCCACCTTGTGAAAGATAAATAATTCTACCTAAATTGTATGCTAAGTGACTCCCCTCTTAATATTATGTTTCTCCCCATAATTATTCAGAACTCTGAAATCTCCTTCCTTCAAACCATTCCATTAATTTATAAAGTTTCATAGACTCTCTCCTATGCCTTGTCATCTTTAATGAACTATGTATATGTCTCATGTATTCAACTTTTATTTAATATGTAATATCTTACATATTGTTTTGGTTATTTTTTAATGTTTCTTCTCACTTTGTCCTTCTAACGTCATCATCCTGAAGCTTGAGCAATGTTCTACTTACACTTTCACAAATGTGTCATGTAGTACATAACCACACTTCAGATACAGCTGATTATGCCCTACTTGCAGACCACAACATTCTGCTTGCATTCTCTAATGTTGTTTTGACTACTTATGTTTTTCTTATGACTGGAAGAGAAGCTGCACATATCTTCTTTCTAACATATTTTAGACAGAAGTATGGCCTCATCCTTGTAATGTTGTTGTTTTGTGTCCTAAGAAAATTAATTTCTGCACTGATATTTTATGTTGAAACTAAGCAGCCAAACTCTTATCCATTCTCTCTCCCTGGGATTCAACAAACTCCATGCAAGAATAGTGTTATTCTTGCACAGAGTGGTTTTGTGTCTGTGTAGGACAGCAGCATGCCTTGGATATTCATGAAGGAAAGTAACTGTGTATCCTACATGGACATGGGACAGAAACGAGTGCAGAGGGCATGTCCAAGCAGTGCTCACACAGTAAACACCCCCCCGCACGGCACTTTGAAAGCAAAAAAGTGTCCACAGACATTGTAATGAAAGAATAACAGTGTCCGCAGATGTAATGTAAAGAAAACAAACAGGCACATACCCAAACAATAGGTCAGAATAGAGAATGTCCAGATTGGTATGCCAGTGTACAAGCTGGCATACCAAATAAGTAAGCATGTCCCCGACAGGAACTATAAAAAAGTGACCCCAGTTGTAGCCAGAGTCCCCCAATGTATGATGTATTTGTCCAGATGTCCTGCTCTAAGAGGTTGAAAGCAATGTGCATAACCCTAAAGTAAATAAAAATAAAACACAATTTTTTTTCCATCCCCAATAAAGTTTAAGTATAGCTAAGCGGGTGTGCATGTCGCACAGCTGTGCTCAGCCTAGCTTACACATATCAAGGAGCTAAATAGAAATATACAGCCAAAGTACTCAAAACAAGATAGTGTAGTGGTTGGTGCTTCCAATTTGCATGCAGTTATTCATGGTTCGAGCCCCAATGAAAACTGTTCACTTTTATATGAGAAAGCAGTACTACATTTTTTTGTATAATTAGGTAGTAAATAATATATATTTGTCAAGCAGAGTAGTGTAGTAGGTTCAAATGTGAGGTGTCAGTCTAATAAAGTTGTGAAAGGCCCATATAAAGACAAATGTCCCATACAGTATAGTCACACAAGAATATAATGTAATGAAAGCACATAGGGAGATGTTATGGAAGGTAAACATACATATCATAATATCCTATTAATGCGGAATCAACCCCATAATCCTGATAGTCCATGAAATGAAAGCTGAACAATGTTAAGTTGTGCTGAGTTATGCTTATCTAGTGTAAGCATTCCTTAAATGTAAATGCTAAGCAATAGTTAGTTCAGCTAAGTGGTTTGTACACTGGTAAGCAGTGCTTAGCATCTACCCCTTTAAGTAATGCTGAACTTAGCTGTGTGGGTTTGCACGCTGAGTAGCTTAGCTCAGCATATTCAAAATCATCCAATCACAGCAAAGTACAGGAATTCAGCCCTATTTAAACCTTGCAGTGGGAATACAGCCATAACCAGTTGTAGCTGATCACTGCAGGTACTATGCTTGACGTTGGTGAGGGTACATGCTTTCGGGTGCAGCATCGAGGCATTCAGGAGTCCAGGGTCATGGTTGGACTCCTTGTGAAAGATCATGAAGGGAGACTGCTGCAGGACCAGTAACAGGGCTCACAATACAAATCAGAGGCCTGAGACCATCTCGCTCATGAACTCACCAGTGCTACAGGCATCCCTCGAACTGACGAGCAGATCCGGCACCATTATGTTGACCTCAAGCATAGGAAAAGGGAGGTCTTTGACCAGTGGACCCAAGATGTACAGGCACAGAATGTCACAGAAGTTTGTAAGTATCAGTATCACTTATTGTTCACCAAAGTCCAGCCTGAGTATGCGATTGATAGGTATGCATAAATGTTTATTTATCTCCTGTACAGCTGCAGATGAGAGGGCTGCAAATGTGGATGCACATGCAAACAGGCTGCTAAGGCTGTGCTGGCAAGCTGGTGAGTACAAATTTAGCTTGCAGTATTCAGGGCAAATAAATAGAAAGGAGAAGAATGTCAACTACCACTAGCTAAAGTGTGTACAGTGTGTAATTAATAAATGACCATTAGCAGATTAATAGTGATGTACAGGATATTTAACAATAAAGGTCTCCATAACTTTCAATAAAAGTAAAAACCCCAGACTGTTGGGTTTACTTGGTTATGTTGTGGTAGGAATATAAATGTATACAGGTTCTGCACAGCAACCATATCTCTGATAGCAAGAATGAAGTAAGGCTCATCTTACAAAGATTGTGGAGCTGTAAAACAGGTGAACAACTATATGAAATGTGCCATGCATCAAGATCTGAACCCTGAATAGAAAGCTGTAAAATGTAATATTTTATCCTCTGCAGCAGTGCTTTGTTTTTACCATTGCTTTCCAGATTGTAATATGTCAACATATGAATACACAGTACAAGAACTATCTGCCATGCATGAATGTCAGAACTTCTTCTTCTTTTCCCGGTTAGGGGTCGCCACAGCGGATCACCTTGTCTGCACATTGAGTGGCAGTGGAGTTTTACGGTGTTGAGTTGCCAGCCCGGCGCCCAACCTTCCACAGAAGGCACTCTCACACGCACACCTAGGGCCAATTTAGAGTGTCCAATCCACCTGCAGCATGTCTTTGGGATGTGGGAGGAAACCGGAGCACCCGGAGGAAACCCACGCGACCACAGGGAGGACATGCAGTCTCTGCACAGAAGGCACCCCAGCCGGGGATTGAACCGGAGAACCTCTTGCTGTGAGGCAGCAGTGCTAACCACTGCACCACCATGGCCGCCCCTCCATGAATGTCAGAACTACAAGGTCATATTGTACAAACCAAAGAGTAGTAGGGAGTAAAAAGTCAAGCAAGAGTTAGCAATTCCTCAATAGCTCATTGTAATGAAACACAAGTGTGGTGTATCTTTCTAGCACAAATAGACATGGTTTGAATCCCGGCAGTGGTGATAAGCTGAATGCATATTGTCACACAAGAATATGTGTAGCAATTGTCAGGTACTGTTAACAGCAATTTCCTCCACAGGTCTGCCAGATAATGAAATGCTTACAGTATCTGTTGAAGGCTTTACTAATATACTGCACACAACACTTCCACTATCCAACCCCAAGGCTGCAAATGACAGCAAGATAAGTACATACAGCAAACACTTTTTACAATACATGTCCCTCAACTGTCACGCTGTCAAGGCTAGTGGTCACTGCTGCCAATAACCAGGGTGACAGATAGAAATCCAAGCAAAGTATGTCAGTAGCACACGCACACAGCATGAGTGCAGGACACCGCATTCAGTGTGACATATGTAATCATGAATATGTGTAGAAAAAGTCAGGTATTGTTAATAGAAGCTTCCTCCACAGATCTACCAAGTAAGGAAATGTTTGTAGTAGCCATAAGAAAGCATTACTAATACCCTCTATGTACAACACTTCCACTGTCCAACTCCAGGCCATAGGTACATGTAAAGTGAGGTCAGATCTGAAGAGTAATGAGTAGAGTACTGATCAGTATACTTCTGAAAAATAGAAGCCTATACAGTTGCTAATTGCCATCTCTCTCTCTCTCCCCAACCCCTATCTGCATCAGTAATGTATACACATACATAATTGGTATGTCTTTCTCCAAACCTACTGTTGGGACTTATGTTTTATTGTTCTACAAATACTGAATTGCTTGAATATCAATGAACCTCAGTCAAATACTATAATTGGTGGCCTGTTGCTGTCAATGTAGCTTGTATGTCATTATAATGCCTACTGTGGTTCCATATATGGATGTGTTCAGTTTGCTATGCAACTGTTTCAAAACTGTTTTATGGGGTCAATTAGACCACCCATGCATGCTGTTATAACTAATCTTGAAATGTGTTGTTCATAATTAACCAACATAATTTTTAAAACCTGAACACCATAGCACATCTGGGAAGGTAGATCCCAGCAGATTTGCCTGTCCCACCTCATCTGGCCATGGCACCAGGCCCCTGTACATTTGAGACCCAACCTTCTTCTTCCATTGGTCCTGCACCACCTTCAGGTGGAACCACTTCAGAGGATGGGGCGCACCCCGCAGTGTGTGGGCACGAAGAGAAGACCGTCACCCATAGTCAGGTCAAGAGACTGGTGCACAGGCACACTGATTGGAGTTTGGTGATCAGCTGCTCCAGCTTGAGGGATGCCTTGCACATCTTGAGGGTCAGCCTTCCCCTCCTGTTCAGCCCCCAGCACAGCCACCTTTGGGGTCATGAAGGTGCAGTGATGACTGCCCATGGGTGGGGACCTCAGTCTCACTGTATCCATTTGGGGGCTCATATGCATCCAATTTCCAACCATACTCCCTGTCCAAGGTGTTTACCCCCCACATGTGTCATATACCACCCCTCTCTGCTGACTTGTCTGTTTTGTCTGTCTTCCTACCCAACTTACCTCCCCAAATGTACCTACTATCCTTCATCAACATCCCACTCTCAGCTTAAAAAAAGTTATGCCCCATACATAAACGTCCACTGGACACATGCAATCCAGTCCAATTGGCATGAAAACACATTACTGTTGTTCTCACCTCTCTCTCAGGGGTTTGCGTGTCCAAATTCACATCCAAATTCTGTAGACATTCACAGCTGTTGGTGTAGAGGAAATGGACAGCTGTGGTCTTCTCCTACACCCATCCTGCACATCCCTAGCTACCTTTCATACTGTACTTCCCTCTACATGCCCCTTTTTTCACCACTTTCTCATCACCCCTTTTTCTTTTCTTCCAAAGAAATTAGCATGGGGGTAAGCAGGAGTAAGCACCACTAAGTGAAGCTAAAATATATTAATCATGTTTTAGCATCACTTAGTGTCATGCAAGCCCATGCAAACCCACCTACAACTGCTGAAAAGTGCCTTAATCACTGTGTCCAACAGCCCTTGTTCTGCCCATCAACAAAACAGTTAGCACTGCCAGGTTTCAAACCCAGAATGCTGTGCTCTACAATGACAGCAACATACCACTACACCATCTCAGCTGCGAGAATTGCTTGTGCTTTTTCACACTTATCATGCAGTCTGGTCATTTAACATAAATGAAAAAAACATCAGTCCCAAGTCTAGCACCCAGGACCCTGTACACTAGAGTGAGAGCTATGTACCACTACACCATCAGAGATGTAGGAATGACTTCTGCTTTTTCAAACTATATATATATATATATATATATATATATATATATATATATATATATTATTCAAACTATATATATATATATATATATATATATATTATTCAAACTATATATATATATATATATAAATATAATATAATATATGTACATGCATTTATATAACATGCAGTGCAGCGATACCTCAGAACCATACCTATCAAACTCTTAGTACAAGAAACAAAGGCTGTACAAAGTGTGTGGGGGGGGGGCTGGGCCACATATAGGGCATATTCCAAATATTGCTGTCATAAGCAAACATTTGTACAGCAACAGTATGCATTTCAGCAGAAACATCTGAAGGATATGAGGATGGGAACTGACATGTTATGTCATTATTCACTGACATAAATCCTTGGATCATCACAGTGATTTACCAGACAAATGCAAATAAAGTGTGGAACAGAACCAAAGCATGGACCAAACATCTGAACATTCAGTGAAAAGCCTGGCAGTGGAGAGGTATGCTCAGAAAACCCTTAGTGCAATGAATCTGGACCAAGCCTGACAAAGTGAGGGGAAAAAGTCATGACAACAGAGATGTTTCAAAAATACGTGAGTTGATAAGCTGAGAAAGTTGCTTTACTGACACTGTTAGTCCTAACATATATTGATTGAAATATAACAGGTGTGGGACTCAATTGCTTCTCATTTGTTATTGACCTGAATCCTCACATAATTTCACTGATACATCAGGAATACACAACAGTCATGGGGACAAGACCAAAGATATCAGCCAGACAACTGGACATCCTATGAATGTTTGGACATAACACAATATTAGGGAAACTACACTCAGCTACCAAGCACATCCAAACTACAATCAGACTGACATAACACTACCTAAATCCAGCTTTGGGGCTGTACACATGCATTTGCAAATATAACAGGCACTACAGGGATGTAACACTAGTGAAAAACAGATACTGGTTTGAAAGTGCATAGCCACAACCAATTGCACCGCAGTCACAGCGACATACCAGTAAGCAAACTGAACACTACATTTCAATGATTGTGTGAGCAACAATAGCCTGTTTCCACTCATGCATTAACTCTGCATATACTTCCCCAAGTCCCAGTGTAGAGCGAATCCTCAGGTTTTATGGGACATGTCATGGTCTGCCTGTACAAACATATACAGGTGATAGGGAACCATAAACTGGAGCAGCATGCCCAGTCAGATAGAAAGGCCCCATGACACTCACATGTACCCCCCTGCCTACACAGCCCAAATAACATGTACACTCTACACTGCTACACAATCCTGACAGTCTGTTAACAATGGCCAGACATACACAGATGTCTCAAATGTATAGTTTCCCACAGAATGTATAGGCACAGAATTCATATCTATGGCTGCTTCCTTCTCACATGTCTGTGGGTCTATAACATCACTGGGATGGTAGCAGGAATGACGGCAATAAATAATTATACTACATACCTCTGAACCTCTTAGTGCATGACATCTGAACAAAGCCTGACACATTTGGGGGACAGAGGCCAAACACTGGGGTATATCGGACATACTGCTGTTATAAATCTAGACAGTTTCTGGTGTTACAGGGTTTGTTGTCACATATCTTTTCTGAGGGGATAGGAAGTCAGTAACACTAATGGATGTCAGCATTTACTGACTGCATTCCCCAGAGTATCCTACTGATTAGCCAAGGACAACAACCTTCTGGGGAACAGACCAAACACATGAGCCACCCATCTGGACATTGTCTAGGCCCCTGGACAGTGTAGAGGTATGACTGTAGTCATGTAACAGAATGGAAATCTCATGACAGCTGCCAAACATGTCACCCAGCACCTTATGAAGCAAGGTAAGATCAACACAACACTCCCCCACATCAAGTCTGGGTAATTACCCATGTATATTCAAATACAGCATGCACTATAGGGATGGACCTGTAGTGAAAAGCAGATAGTGGTGAAAATATGTCCACCAAAAAACATTTGCACCACAGTTACAGCAACATGCCAGTACCCAAAATGAACTCCAGAGTAGAACGACTGTCTGAACAAACATATCCTGATTGCCAGTCACACACTACACTGACATATACTGGCCAGAATCACAGTGTACTGAGAATCCTGACGTGTTACAGCACATTTCACAGTCTGCCCCTACAAGCATACAGACTTGATAGACTACCAGCAGTCATAGCAGCATGCACAGACAGGTAAAGGATGTATGGTACTCACATCTGCTACTCTCCCCACCCAGCCCAACAAACATCTAAACACAACACTGCTACACAACCTTGGAAGTCTGTTCACAATGGCCACACATACATAAGTGTCATATGTACAGATTTTCACAGAATTTCCAGGGTGTGGACTCATAATCCTGGCCACTGCTGCATACTACAGCCAGGAGTCTGCTAGGTCACTGGGATGATAACTGGAGTGCAGTCAGTAATTAATGATATACCATACCTCTGCACCTTGTATTGCAGGACATCTGGACAATGCATGATGTACTTGGGGTCAGGGGGCCGGGAAGAGGGACATATCACACATAATGATGTTACAAACTGAAACAGTAGCTGGTGTTACATGGGTTGTTGTAACATAATATCCCTGTAAGATATGATGCCTTGAACGCCAATAGATGTCAACAGTTAGTGACTACAATCCTCACATTATTGTATGGACACCACAAAAACAGACGTTGTTCGAGGAATCGACCAAACATAACAGGCAAACCTCTGGCCACTCTGTGGACAACATGCCAGTTGAGAGGTCTGTCAGAGGCATATCATAGTCAGATGTCAAGTCACTCAGTAAAGGTGTGTCCAGACAAACCCTGTCAATCTAGCAACCCTCCATATCTATAACAGCACTAATGACATACAATGTGTACCCAATTCTGGAGCTTTGTCCCCCATGTTGTTGGGCTGTCTCCACATGTCCTGTCCTGTTAGGTATTCCCACCTACTGTCTGTGAAGCTTTAGCCCCCACACCTCTGTAACGTCCCCTGCACAGACAATGAAAAGGGGCAAGGATCACATTGAGGACATCCCATATGATGGAACTAGCAGCAGTGTCCAGGCCCTCACCACAAAACTATGTGGTCACCTGCATAGCTGTATGATCTCAGCAATACCTGACAGGACAACATTAACCCCCTCAAGGTAGGCCGGATGTCTGTGATGGACAGCAATAATACACAACTACCACCATAGGTGGAAATAATTGCAGGATGGTCCAAGAAGGAACAGGTATCTCACTGGAAGCTGTGTCACCTTGTTCTGCACAAGCAAATACATTTACAGTAGTGTACCGTAAGGTTGTCTTTGAGTGCAAACCTGATAGGTCCATCAAGGCCAGTCACTAGGCCTTCCAAGCATCTGTCTACAATTTCAGAGGCAACACACATATCTGCTCTGTAGTGGTGGTCAATAACATCACATACACAAATGCCATAGATATAGGGAACCAACTGCAGACAGGTGAACTGTAAACATCACCCCCTGTCCCCCCATAGATACACATGTGCATGTAAAGCATCTGCCCCCTCCTCTCATGATCAGGAAGCAGGTCTGTAATGCCCTCTCAAAGGAAACACATAGAAATCTCCATTGGCCTGATACCATTCCTGGCTACATCCTACATGAACACAGGCATGGGCTCTCAGACCCATTCTGGAGTATAGTCAACTACAGCCTGAGGAATAGTGTCATCCCATCTGCACAGAGGACAGACAGAAAGTTGATAGAAAACAGGTTATGCATTAGCATGCATGTTCTGAAGGATACAAGTGAGAAACTAAAATTTATGCCATTATGTCATGACAGCAGTCCTCAATGACATGGCTGAGAACCTCAATACTCTCCAGTTAATATAATAATATAATATCAGTATTCAATAGGAGATAAATAAACATATACAGCTGAAATCCCCAAACCAATGTAGTGCAGTGGTCAGAGTCCCAGCCTTGCATGCAGGCATACATAGTTTGAGTACTACAACAGGCAATCCAATTTTACATGGGAAAGCAGTGATAAAAGTACTATTTTCATATTAAAATATGTGGTCAGTTATTTTTGTCGCTCAAGATACTGTAGCTGGTGTAAAATGGAAGTGGGAGTGCATATAACATGTGAAACCACCCATGTATACACATGTCCCATACAGTATAGTTACACCCCTTGCTACTGTAATGAAAGCACATTTAATATTTTATAAGAACTATATAAAAAATTATATATAAAAATATAATGGAATGTAATATAATATACTATAATATAATATAATATAATATAATAATATTATAATGATATATTATTATAATTATAATATTATACTATTATAATAGTAATAATATATTATATTATCATTATAATAATAATATAATGATGTTGTGTCTTTCGGCTTATCCCGGTTAGGGGTCGCCACAGCGGAACTCCGGTCCACTAATGTTTGGTAGTGGAGTTTTACATGCCGAGTTACCAGCCCTGACGCACAACCTTCAACGAAGGCACGCCCATTCACACATGCCTCCACACAGAAGACGCTCTAACTGAGAATCAAACGGAACAATGTCTTGCTGTGAGGTGACAACGCTACCGCAGCACCACTACCGCAGACTATAATAATAATATAATATATATAGAAATATATATAAAAGATATTTTATAAGAATGAACTGTGAGCAATGGTTAGCAATGCTCACGTATGATTAGCAGGTTTAAACATTTCTCAAACACAAATGCTAAGCAGCAGGTAGCTCAGCTAAGTGGATTTGCCCACTGGTACATGTTGCTAAGTGAAGCCAACACAGATTAACCATCTGTCTAACTGTGTGTTGGCATCACTTACCGTCACGCAAACCCATGCAAACCCACTTACAACTGCTTAAAACTGCTTTAATCACTCTGTTTCCATCAGCCACTGTTCTGCCTAGCAACAAAATAATCAGCCTTGTCAAGTCTTAAACCCAGGACCCTGTACACCATAGTCAGAGGAATGTACCACTACCCCATTTGAGTTGTTAGGACTGCTTATGCTTTTCCAAACATATCATGCAGTAGAGTCATTCAACAGTAGGGAAACGATTCCATAGAATCAGTCAGGTTTTGTATTTATAGATATACACATGTATATATGTATGGAGATGCATAAATATACATATAAACTACATATATATATATATATATATATATATATATATATATATATATATATATATATATATATAAACAGAGAGAGAGAGAGAGTGAGCTATAGTGGAGTCATACCACACAACCATACCTCTCAATCTCTTAGTGCATGAAATCTGGCCAAAGACTGTCCAAATGGGGGGAGAATGGGCCCAAACTAGGGACATATTTTAAATATCACTCTCATAAATGTAGAATGTTGCCAGAGTGACAGGGGCTGGTTTCAGCATACATGTTCAGAAGGATGTGAGCTCAGAAACTGAAATGTATGTCCTCATTTACTGTCAGAAATCCTCTGATCATCACAGTGATATACCTGGGATGTACAATTAATGAATCTGTGGAACAGACTTAAATATGAGCAATAAATCTGGATATACTGCAACCATCTGGGCAGTCAAGAGGTAGGCCCAGAACCCCTTAGTGCAATGAATCTGGACCAAGCCTGACAAAGTGGGGGGAGAAAGCAATGAAAATAGGGACATATCTGAAATACTAGAATAGATAAGCTGACACAGTTGCTGCAGTAACACCCTCATGTCTGTCCTAACATATATTGACTGAAGCAGCACAAGTCCAACACTCAAGTACTTCTCACTAGTTAGTGACTGACATCCTCACATCATCTCACCGATGTGTCAGAAATACACAACACTTATGGGGGACAGGCAACAGTACATCCTACAAATATCTGGACATAACATCACATTAGGGGAACTACACTCTGCTAAGGGCAGGGCATACTGGGCATGCCTCCATCTGCCTACAGGGGAAGGCTCAGGATGTTCCTCCTCCAAGTCCCTCTGTGCCTGTGGAGACCTTGGTAATGGTGGGGAGCTGTGTGGCCCTTCTCCATTTTATTCCTGCTGCAGCTGTTTCCACAGGATTACATTGTGTAACATGGCACATATTATGAACATATGTGCACATGTGGCTGGAGAGTAATGGAAGCTTGCACCAGATATGTCAAGGCAGCAGACCTGTGACTTGAGCATCCCAAACACATGCTCTGTAAAGATCCTGGTTTGTGCATGTGCCTCATTATGGCGTTCTTGTGTGGGTGTGTGTGCATTCCTGATGGTTATCATCAGCTACAGCTTCAGTGCATAGCCAGCATCCCCCACCAGATGGCCATATGGGTTGTCCCCATTGGCAAAGCCTGGTACAGCTGTGACAAATGCACAATGTGGGAGTCATGATAGCATAGCACATGACCTGGCAGTTGATGGAGTGGAACCCCTTGTGGTTTAAGTAGACCCTACCCTGGTCACCGGGTGGTGCTTTGATGTGGATGTGCATGCAGTCTATGGCACCCAGTACCTCCGGGTATTCTGCTACACAGTGGAAGAGACACATATTGCCAGTCTTCTCCTCACGGGTGTTGGGAAAGTAAATGTGCTCAGCGGCATGTGGTCGCATGGCATCCAGGAATTGGTGGAGTATCCTGGATGCAGATGCCTGTGAGACCCCCATAATATCCCCAGTTAGTCTTTGGAAATTACCTGTAGCAAGTATTCTTAAGGCTACACATACCATGGTATCCTGGGACGGGTTCCCCTCTGTTGCTTCTGGGTCTCAGGTGAGGTCGACACAGCTCAACAAGTTGCTGAAGTATGTCCCTGTCCACCCTGTAGCACTCTACTATCTCCAGATCATGTAGCCCCTGGTAGGTTACCCTGGGTCTGAACACTCTCCTCCTCATTGATCTGAGTTGGTTGTCAGCATTATCCTCCTCACCACCCTCAGTCTCTAGCACATACTGATAGATCAAAGCAACAGCAGCGCTTAACATGTTTTGTTAGTTTTGTCAGTTTAAAATTCCCCCAAATGTGTACACCAGTGGTGTAGAGTTTGTGGGAAAAAACAGACTGAAAGATGATTGCATAGTTTATAGTAGTGTGCTGGGCTGCTGCCTGTGTAATTGGCTGATTCTGATACATTCCACCTGCCAACTATAGTAGTTCTCCTTGATTGTCTTTCTTCTGCTGTTTCCCCTTCCCATTCCTCCCCATTTTAGTCCCAATGTGCGCCGCACATACCCTGTGCTCAAATATAAACAGTTCTGCTATGCCTGTTTTTTATTTTTTTGTTAGGCCCGGTGAGTGCCATGCAACCCCATTTAGCTGAAGTAAACACTTTTAAGCAGAGCTGGCCTTTCCCTGGATGAGAACATGCTCTGTATTTCATGAAATAAGACAAAACAGCTTTAGACACACCCCCTTCCTTAGCTGTGCTTAGATAAGGGCAAACACAGGCCACTGAGCTCCAATGTGCTTACAGCAAGGATAACACACACCCTTTTCATGTTAGTTTTTCCTCCTGTCTACACAGTGATGTTAAAGTACCTATACAGTTAGGTGTAGTCTGACACTTAGAAGAAATTTGTGATTCAGTATAAATCCCCTCATTTGAATACACTACTGCCTTACTCCATAGTTACCACACTTACATTGGGCTTTTTCCCTTAGCAACCACTATTCTCTGGTATTATTTTAATTCTGCATGCCATTGACTATAATGGCAAAATGCAGATTTCTGTAAAAATCAATCCCCCCCTTTATTTTTATTCTCGGCACAATCCCATTTGTGTGCCACTGTCCTGTACTTAAACAGCCAAGATCGGTAAAAAAAAGTTTTATTTTAAAAATGTAAAACTATTTATAGGTTCATAGGTTCATAGGTTCATACTAGGCTATCTGCCCGAGGGCATTTACAAGCCTAGCTATGGGGAACTATACCCATTATTTTGCTGTGCCTCTGTTGAGCAGTGACACTGTGGTAATCCCATCCATTGGTCAAGATTTCTCTTGATCAAGGCCAGCGAGGTGCTCTGCCTCACATATATGGGCTCTGACGGATCTAGATTTTTGAGGTGAAGCATATTCATCAAATCTGGGTTTGACATGGCCTTGTATGTTAGGCAAAGGTCGCCCTCTGAGCACGACTGAATAGAGCTGGAGTTCTTTCAGTCGGGCAGCATAGGACAGATGTTTGAGACCCTTTATCCTTTTGGTGAGGAACTTTTGTGGTCTCTCCAGCTGCTGCAAGTGTAGGGACAGATACATTCGAATGGGGCATTGTACTCATCAATCATTGGTGAGAGTGATGTAGTATGGGGAGACCTGACCCTGACCTGATCTAGATCCCTACATGATAAGGTGGGCAATGTAGAAGGTCTTCCTAACTACTTTAGCTACATGGGTGTCGAATGACAGACTACTATCAACCTGGGTCCCCAGGTCCCTGATAACTTCTTCTGTACTCAGTGGATAGCCACCTATTTTTTTGGCATTTAACTTTAGGCCATGGCTCTGGCACCAGTTATCCGTTTCTGTGAGACCCTTCTGAAGGATATCTGTGTCAGATGTTGCAGTCATCTGCAAACTTTGTCGACTGAGCCCTGTGGTACAAGGCTTTGAGTCTGACATGGCGCCAGCAACTCTGACCCTGTGGGTTCTGTCCTCAGTCAGTTTTTGCAACCATCTTGTGATGTATGGGTTAACATTTAAGCTGATGAGTTTTTCAATGATATGGACTGCCTTTCCCTCATCAATGGCTTTGGTGACTGTTTCAAAAGTCAACCAAGTTTAGAAGGCATGATCTGCCTTTGACAAAGCCAAACTGGGATGGATCCAAAGTCTGCAAATTCCTATGTCTTTATTTATGAGGTCCATTATGATCCTCTCCATGGCTTTGCAGATAAGGCTTGTCAAGCTTTGTGAAGTGGGACCACAGTTGCAGTAAGTAAGACTATGATTAAACAGCTGTCCTAGCTGTGGGTTTAATTACACCATCAGGTCCCATGGATGCTGTGTTTTTGCTTTCACTGAACCTGTCAGCCAGTATGTTGGCAATGTCTGTAGGATCAGTAATCTTCACATCATTTTGAACTAGTTCTGAGCATATCTGGGAGTTTCCTCCCAGGTTTCTAACATAGCTAAAGAAGGCCTTATGATTGTCTTTTGAGTCTTTAGCTATTTTTCTCTCAAAATTTGCTTTGGATGATTTTATGAGAGCTCTTAGTTTTTACTTATAGTGATCAAGGGTGTCTTACCTTTTAAGGATTTTGCTCTATCTTGTAGTAGCTTCCTCTAGTAGCCCTTTGTTGTAGAGTTTGTTTATGGCTGGGGTCCACCAGAAGAGTCTTTGTTTTGCTTGGGATTGCCTTATCCATGCAGTCCTGCAGGTGCTGGTAGAAGGCATTTGTAAGTGATTCAGCGGCTTGAGTACTGTTTTCCAGGAGACCACACTAGTCTTTAGAAGTGTGAAAGTTCTTTACTGTGGTCTTTTTATTTCAGGTGGGGGTGGGATGAGGACCTCCAGCGAGATTAGTTGTGATCTGATCTCACCAGTGATGAACATTGTGCTCCCATGTTCGTGATGATGAGATCAAGTATGTTTTCTCCTCTTGTGGGGATGGTGACTAGTTGTTCCATGGCATTTGAGTTTATGAATTCCAGGAACTTTTTTTGGGCTTGAGTAGTGTTCCCAGTCTATATTAGGGTAATTGAAGTCACCTAGTATGATGGTGTTTGGTGATACATTTATCCCCTCTAGTGTTTTCAGGAAGGCCATGTGAGGTTCCTGAGTTTGTGAGGGTGGCCTGTAACATGCTACAATTTGCAGGGCAGTCTTGCCTATGGTTAATTGCACCTGGATGGTGTGTCTTTGATGAATATGGATACCCCCCTAATAAGTATAATACATGGTTTATTTCAAGGCTGTTATGCCTCAGTTTTCAAATTTGCAAAAATGTGTTCAGCTAGTAACTGAATACATTTCTACTTCTTACACTATTCCCGTATGGACACCTGCCTGCTTGCTGAATCACTATTTCACCTCATTTGCATGGTTTTCACCAGCAAATGAGGTAAATAGCATTAGGCAGTGGTGTCTGTGTAGGAATAGTTTATGAACGATTCTGCATGTCCCGGGAGCCCTTTATTGAATCACTTGGTGGCCATATTCCATGCAGCAGCTGCTGCACTATGCCTACACTTCTTGTAGGGTTTGATGAATCCCGGGGAGGGTGTAAACATTCCTTTTTTCACTTCTATCCTTTAATTTATCCTATTCAGAGCAGCGTCTCCCCATTACATTTGTCATTTCACCTCATTGCAATTACTGTATACTTATTGTAATTTTTTTTTTAATATTGTATTTTTTCTTGGGACTTATTTTTTTGTATTGCCTCACTGCAACTATTTTATTTTAATAATTTTTTTTGTCTTGTCTTGGAGCTTTTCTCCCCGGGTCTCCACTGAAAATGGGCTCTCTGTGGCCCAGTGGACTTTCCTGGTAAACAAATGTCAATAAATAAATAAATAATACATTTCATCTGTTACTAGTCCCTTTTTGCACACTCTGCCTTTTGGCTGAATTATCTCCATGGAAAATCCTAAAACTTTAGTTTACATCCATCTTTCAGTTTTGGTAAAGTACATTGTAAGAAGACATCATCCTCATTATCTTGGCTGTTTTGACAGATCATTTTCTTTTTATCAGATGAACATATCCTTACATTCTATGCAAAGATTTTACAGCTCTCATGCCCAAGGTTTGAAGCTACCATCTTCCCCTTTGTGTGAATCCCAAGTCTTTTCTAATCCACAGTTTGGTCTCTGCATGAAATATGTCCATAGTCCTCATTTCCTGCCCAGAATAGTGTGAGTTTTGTAACTTCTCATAAATTCCGGTGAATGCATGTGTATATAACTTTCCATTTATCTCCCTTGATTAAATTACATGAGTTATTCACTAATAGCCTATACTTCTTTCCACCTTTTTGTGAAGTTGATTCATGTCAGTTGCTGTAGGCTTACATATTTGACATTTTAAAAAATTTACATTTTAAACATTCAAGTATTTATAAATAAGTATTTATATTGCCCTTTTTATCAGCTGTTTTGATTTTTAGGCCTGTTTTTAGACATGCATTGTGTGTTCCTATATTAGTGTTAAGTATTTTTATATGCTATATTTACATATTTTAGATATTTTGTATGGTGAATATTGGATAAAAGTAACATGCTGTTTTAAGGAAGTGTGTGTGTGTGTGTGTGTGTGTGTGTGTGTGTGTGTGTGTGTGTGTGTGTGTGTGGATTGACCAATGGGGTTGCTTTTGAGTGTATTTATACTGGGCAAACATGTATAGGATTATCTGATGAAGATCATAAGCAGTGAAAGAAAGCATTAATCTTCTTTCTTATTTTGTGTTTATTAAAGTTCAATAAATTGCAGTTTTACCATAGTTCTGCCTGAGCCAGCTTTTGTTTGGACTTTGTACATGTTATTTGTGTTTCATTTAAGTTGCCTCATAAGAGTGGCTTAACCTTTGCTCTTCTATATCTCTGTATATTAAAATCCTGTGGTATCATTCCTATACATTTTTTGAAAAGATTATTTTTGGCATGTATATTGACTTTCACACAGCATTTAAAATGTGCTACCTAACTTTGGATATATAGATTCAAAAATATTAAACAATCCACATATTAACTAACCATGATTTATACAGTTAAAGAGCACAGAAATTTCTTCATTCACACTAATTCCTCTATAACAAAAGAGATGACAAGAGGCTAGTGAGTAGCAAATGTCATATCTGAGATATTATTCATAACTTTAATGTAATATTTTGTGCAAACTGATTGGAGTTGTAATGTCATACTTCTTACCAGTACTGGTGGGTTGTGTGTCCTAACACTATATGTAAAATTCATTGCTTCCCTGCTCTATTATAACTCATGAGGTTCAGTATGGCCTATAGGGCCATGTTTATCCATGCACACCAAAAGTTCCTGATGGGTGCAAAAGCCACATGTTCTGAAGCCTTTTGATCCCCAGGGTCAGGAATTAATGCTAAAGTATGTTTCTGAGTATATTGCAGCTATAAATAGAGTTAGGGGGATGCTGTCCAGACTGTCACACGGAAGCTACCTAAATAAAAATAACAAACACTGATCATGATCATACTGTGTTTTTTTTTTTCATTCATATGAAATCAGTTATTTCCACCAAGAATGGTACATTTTGTCTTTGGCCCAATGCAATTGCCATCTCCTGAATTTTCTGAAACTGTTTCTATTTCCCTGTAATGGATCGACTAGAGTAAGCTTGTCAAGAGTTATGCTAGAAACTAAATTGTCAGAAGCCGTCAGCTTCCTGTCTAGTTCATCCAGTTCCTGACTGCCATTTCTCTTTTCATATTTTCTCATCCCTGTTGCTTTCTAGTACTTATTTGCAGTTTCTATGATTATGACCAACTTTTTTCTTTCATCTGTCATGTCTGTTAAGTCCCTCAGGGTATGAACAGTTCTCATTCATTTCAACAGACATTCTACAATATTCCCAGTAATATTTCCTCAATAATATATTTTTATCAACTCCAATTACTTTATTACTATCTACCATCTATCATCATGCATGCTTGCATGTGCCTTCTGAGCCTTAGGACAATTCATGAACAAATTGTCTTCCTTCAATTTCTGTTGGTGATTTCTCATGTTTTTGTTTAATTTCTAATTTCATTCCTGCAATTTCTGAATGTTTTCAAGTGACATGCTCAGGTGGATCTAATTTGATTTCTTACCTTTAGAGGGTGACCTTCAGAGGGTAACAAGAGTGAGTCTGACTCACAGATCTATAACTGGTACATTCTGTTCACTGACCAATGTCTTTAGTATTGTGCTGCATATTCACTGACGGATGGCACACTGTGCGCCTTACTTCCTGTATAGAGTAGAGCTTTAAAATCCAACATGTCATCCACATATACCAGTCTGCATCTGCAACTTTTCAACATGGTTAAAAAAGATGAAATAGGCTAAGACCTTAATCAGTTGAAACTCATCCAGTTAAGCAAAGGTTGGAAGTTTTCTATACTGGTGATTATAAATGTTCTTCAATTACCACATGCACATTTCTTTGTATGGTGTTTGTAGAGATTCATCCTGTTTTCTAGTATCTTTTTTTGTTGCATATCAGAACAGGCCGGCTTTTAACTAATATAAGGAACTACTCCATATATGTCATCTCACATCCTGATGATACTTTTTCTTCTAGTAAAAAGGTTGGGGAAATCTAGATCTGCCACTAGCTGTATCATTTCAGTTGTTGTGTTTTCTTCAAAATACTAATCCTTCAACTCATCTCACACTGACTCATGCTTCATCAATTTATGAATATTGCCAAATGTAACTTAAAAAAATATTAATAGAGAACCCCCCATATGTACAGTTTAGCTCACCTTAAACCCAATGTGTGTGTGTGTGTGTGTGTGTGTGTGTGTGTGTGTGTGTGTGTGTGTGTGTATATATATATATATATATATATATATATATATATATATATATATATATATATATATATATATATCAGCTCCATGATTATACTACAATGATGCAAGCTGAAAAACTCACTGCAGTGCACTTGAATCACATACATCCATATGGTTTAAACAAACTGCAGTCAAACAAAAGCCAATAATAGTAATATCAGAATTGCTGCAAAAATCATTACAAATGTCTTTCAAGTTCATTCATAAAATGATTTGAGATCTGACCTTCTTTTCTGCAGAAACAAGTTTCAAGTTTGTTTTCTTTTAGTTCCTTCACAAGAGATTTGCTGAAGTTTCCCATCTTTCTGAGAGTTGCTTTACCTGAACTTTTGTCTTCATTCACTGAAAATATCTTGGAGTATAAAAGACACATTTTTTGACTGATAATGGTAAATTTATTGTCTCTATTTAGGTGTCCAGTAGATTTTTTCCAGAAGTAATCAGCTTGGTAAGTTAATAAACTCTCAAGGGATAGAAAAATGTAAATCTAATAAGACATCAGATATGATCTATGCAATGTGCTTACCTGTCTTTGGGCTCTTAAAATCCACATTCCAAGCAGCTAATTCTTCATTTGGGTAAAACCAAGTTCATGTAATGAGGCACACTTGCAAGACTGGACCAAGTCCTTTCATAACGGAGTTTGGTCTCAAAAAACTATTAGGAACATTGAAGCACTCTCTTCATTAAGATACTTGGAAGTTGGAAATGGTGATTGTGAACGCCCACCTTGACCAGCTCAACTCTATAATAATAAAGCACTTTTTGGACATGTGATATTCCCTAGATTCTTCACATTGTAGGCCAGATCTTATACTGGGAAAAGCATTTTACAAATTCACTTAGAATGCTGCTTACACTTATGGAATGCAAGTTTCTCAGCTGGAATTTGCATCACATTCAAATATAGATAGCGTCTCCAGATTTTTTCTATATTCCTACAGAAGTAGCATTGTGTCACTTTAAGTTAAGCTAAATTACTTCCTATAAAGAAAATACATCTTATCATCCCTGACTTTGCAACTGCCAAACTCTCATCCTCATCTGTTTTTCCCATGTGTTGAGACCTATGAAACCTCCTTAATATCTCATGATAATGGATAACTTTTGTTCCACAAACAGGCAATACATAAATAAATAAATGAAATAAATAAATAAATAAATAAATAAGCAAACAACATGCCTGATACACTTGTAATAGGTGACTCTATAGTCAGACACACTGACGTCCCGCTCACCAGACTGAACAAGGAAAAGGTTACAGTAAGCTGCCTGTCGGGCGCTAGAATCCGCCACATAACACAAGCACTCAGGTCACTCCAAAGCAAGTACAAATATGACTCAGTCATTGTCCATGCCGGCGTGAATGACCTGAGACGTACCTCCCTGGACTACATGAAAAGAGACATAGAGGAGCTCTTTGATTATGTAGCCCAGGCCGGTATGACCCTGACCTTGAGCAGCATCTTACCCTCACAAAGAATGATGTCACAGTACAAAGACAAAATGATCAGCTTTAATAATTGGCTCAATTACTGGTGTCATTCTAGGGGGATCCAATGTCTGTCTGCTTGGGATGACATGCTTAACAAGCCACGCTGCTTCACAAGGGATGGCTTGCACCTGTCACCCCTAGGCTTCCGGATATTGGCAAAGGTTCTTGCCACCCCCATAGTGCCTTTTTTAGGCAAGGCTCAAAAGACAAACCCACCTCCCTAGAAAACACAAGTGAAAAAAAACTAAGGGTAATGCTGCTCAATGCCAGAAGTCTAAACCTCAAGATGCAGGCTCTCGAAGCCCTCCTCAGTATGGAGAGCATTGATGTCTGTGCAGTGACTGAAACCTGATTCAAGGCTCCTGAGAGCACCCCAGCACTACCAGGTTATACCTCATATCATGCTTTTCGGCCCCATAACTTGGACCGAACCACAAAGGGAGGGGGAGTGTACATATTCATCAAAGACACCCACACCTCCAGGTTAGTGGCACTGCACGAAGCATCGGAGACCATCCATGTGCAACTAACCATAGGCAAAACTGCCCTACACTTTGTAGCATGCTACAGACCACCCTCTCAAACTCAGAAACCCCACTCAGCCTTCCTGAAGACACTGGAGAGTATGAATGTCTCTCCAAATACCATCATATTAGGAGACTTCAACTACCCAAACATAGACTGGGAGCATTACTCAAGCCCCAACACCCTAGCCCAAAGGTTCCTAGAATTCATAAACTCAAATGCGATGGAACAACTAGTCACCACTCCCACAAGAGGAGATAATATACTAGACCTGATCATCACAAACATGGGGACACAATGCTCCACACCGGAAGTATACCCCTCACTGGTGAGATCAGACCATAAACTAATCTCACTGGAAATCCACATCCCACCCCCACCCCCAGCACAAAAGACCACAGTGAGAAACTTCTCAAAAGCTGACTTCACACTTCTTAAGACTGAAGTGGTATCCTTCAAGGCCCCTGGACCAGTGGAAACCACCGCCCACACTGCTGAATCCTTTATAAACACTTTCTACGGACACCTTCAAGAATGCATGGATCATGCAATCCCAAAAAAAACAAGACCCTTTCTCCCAAAGGCAGGCGTCCAGTCTGGTGGACCCCAGCCATAAACAAACTTTACAACAGGAGGAGGAAGCTACTACAGGACAGAGCAAAATCCCAAAAAGGAAGGCATCTCTAATCAGTACTAGCAAAAAACTACGACCACTCATAAAATCATCCAAGGCCAACTTTGAGAGAAAAATCGCAAAAGACACTAAAGATAATCACAAGGCCTTCTTTAGTTAAGTTAGAAACCTGGGTGGAATCTCCCAGATATGCTCAGAGTTAGTTCAAAATGACAAAAAATACACTGAACCCACAGATATTGCCAACATACTGGCAGACAGGTTCAGTGCAAATCCCCCCCCCCCAAAAGGAGAAATATCTATCCCAGCTGAATGTAGCCTCCCTGACATCACAGATGTCCAGGTGAGAGCCAACCTCTCCAAAGCTAAAAACACAGCATCAATGGGACCAGACGGTGTCCCGGGTTGCATGCTACATGAACTCCAAGAGGAACTAAACCCGCACATAAGGCTGCTGTTTAATCTTAGCCTTACTACAGGATACGTACCCAAAGAATGCCATACAGCAACAGTGGTTCCACTCCACAAAGGAGGTGCTTCTATGGACCCTGGAAATTACCGCCCCATAAGCTTGACGAACCTGGTCTGCAAAGCTATGGAGAGGATCATTATGGAACTCATAAACAAAGACATTGGAGACCTACAGACACTTGATCCTACCCAATTCAGCTTTGTTAAGGGCAGATCCTGCCTTTTGAACCTGGTCAACTTTTTTGAAACAGTCACTAAGGCCATTGATGAGGGTAAGGCAGTTGACACAGCCTACCTTGACCTTGCAAAAGCCTTCGACACAATACCCCACTCGGGCATCATAGACACCTCACCAGCTTAAATGTAAACCCATATGTCATAAGATGGGTTGCAAACTGGCTAAAGGACAGAACCCACAAAGTCAGAATTGCTGGAGCCATGTCAGACTCTAAGCCAGTCACAAGTGGTGTCCCACAGGGCTCGGTCCTGGGACCCCTCTTGTTCGGCATTTATTTTTCAGAAGTACAAGCAAACATAGGAGGATTGTGGCTGACAAAGTTCGCAGATGACTGCAAGCTGGGCACCATAATTGATACTCCAGCGGACACTAGCATCCTTCAGAAAGGCCTCACAGAAATGGATAACTGGTGCCAGAGCCATGGCCTTAAACTGAACGCCAAAAAATGTATAGTCATACCCTTTGGGAAAAACAAAGTACCCACAAATTACCACATAGGTGGTAATCCATTAATTACGGAAGAAGTAATCAGGGACCTAGGGACCCAAGTGACCTCTCATTTGACACCCACATTGCCAAGGTGGTTAGGAAGACCTTCTATATTGCCCACCTTATCATGAAAGGATTCACATCTAGATCAAGAGAGGTCATTGTGCCCCTATACTCTTCCCTTATCAGGCCCGTGATTGAGTACAATGCCCCATTTGGTATGTACCTTACCCAGCACCTGCAGCAGTTAGAAACACCCCAGAAGTACCTCACCAAGAGGATCAAGGGTCTCAAACATATGTCATATGCTGCCAGACTGAAGAAACTCCAGCTCTATTCAGTCGCATACCGCCTACTCAGAGGAGATCTATGCCTGACGTACAAGGCCATGTCCAATCCGGAATTAATGGACATGCTCCACCTGAAAAAATCCAAATCCACCAGAGCCACAAGAGTGAGAGACTTGAACCTCAACACAGAAATAAATAGGACATGCTGGAGGGACAGATTCATAACCCAGAGGCTCCCTACACTCTGGAACAGAATCCCAGTCCATGTTAGGCAGAGCCCCTCACTGACTCTTCAAGAGAAATCTTGACGAGTGGATGGGAGATCGTAGGTTTACCCCTGGGGTCATCTCTGTGTCACTACTAGACAGAGGCACAGTAAAGTAAACCCTAAATGAGCACAGTATTATTATTCCAAGCGGTGGCGGAAGCCACACACACTCTGGCTAGGCTTATAAATGCCCTAGGGCAGATAGCCTAGTATGAACCTATGAACCTATGAACCTAAATAAATACATAAATACATAAATAAATACATAATAAATAAATCAGTCTAGACATTTTTTCATTTTACACCCAAACATTTGGGACCCCTTACTTATAGTTACTATGGGTTGTGATTACTTAAGGAATTCAATGTACATTTAATTGTTCAGCTAAATGACAGGACTGAATGCAAATATTTGCATCACATAGTATACTATACCTAAGCTTTCTCTTAGAAAATGTTCTTTGCATTCTATAATATACAGTAAAACATATATAATGCTGATGAGTTGTGAAATCAGTTTTACTGATTTGTGCATAAGTTGGTCTGCATCAATACTGCCTGTTAAAAGTAAACTCCTGATTTCCTAAAGGGTGATGGTTTATAATTCTTCAGTCATGCCTCATTGAACCTGCATCAATGGAAAAAAAGAAGATATAGAATTAGTAGGGCAATCAGAGTTGTGACCACACTGACCTCCAGGTAATCAGTAGAACAAAAACAAAATAAAAAAATAAAATGAAATCAGAAAATCTTGTCATGTAATAAGAAGTACTACATGTGATTATTTATTTGTTTATTCATTTATTGTAGACTCTTTAAGAGATCTGGTTAATGTTTTGAAATGTGTCAGATAAGAAGTCCATATCCTAACATATGTGAATTCTGAAAACATCAACACCAAATCTGCTATTAGACTGATTTATAAGTAGGTTTACTTATCTGCAGACTTCAATATTTTGAAAGGATTTGTTTCTGTATTAGATTTTCAAGTGATGGTTAGTGGATGGCATGACATAACATGTCTACCATTGACAGCTGAAATAAATTTGTTTCAATCCTAAAATAAATTGGTCAGTAAAACTTTAGAGATCAAGGCCACTACTGGAAGGTCCCAGGAGTCTTTTTGGATGAATCTTCCCTCCTTATGCTTTTAGTTTGAGTATGCAGACAATCTTATTACATTATTACTCAAAAGTTTGTCTCTTATGGAATCATTCTGGAAAAAATGAAAAGGATAAGCAAAGCATGAAAATTAGGAAATGGTGTCTGTCCGTTATGAGACTTATGATGAATGATTTTGCAATTTTATTTAACCACATCAGCCCCTGAAAAAAAAATGTCCCAGTTAAATGTAACCATGTCTATGGTACTGTGAGCCTGGAGTTAGTAATATTTAATTAGCAGGTGTATGGGTTAGTAATAATAAA